>NC_136622.1:27266101-27368667 GCF_933228915.1 Telmatherina bonti
ATATATATATATATATATATATATATATATATATATATATATATATATATATATATATATATATATATATATATATATATATATTTGGAGCATTTAGCATTTATGGGTCTGTTCTGGCAAAACAAAGAGCAATATTTCTGTAGTACCTCATGGAATTTTAAGCCTTCATAGCAATTTTATCATTCCCAAAAGGGCAGCTCACCTGTCCACATCACATCCCAACAAGGAGTCATCAAAACAGGAAACAATGGCCTTTTCAGTAACAGCAGTCTAAAGAGACAGAAAGATCATAGGACTGAAATAAGTTAAGAAACAATACATTTTTTAAAAGAAGAAATTTCAAGAAAATAGAAACAAAATACAAGCCAGCCATTTTTGTAGCAAATGTCATTGACAGCCAGTGAGTAAAAAGCCTGCATTCAAACCTCAGTAGTTTGATAGCTGAAGGAATAAAATTCCCAGAAAAACAATCAATTTTACTTTGAGGAGCACAGTATATAGTAGCAGAAGCATCCCAAAATAATCTGTCATTACATGATGAGATTGTCTGGAGATGGAGATGATGTCCTTTACCTGAGAGTGGATGCAAATGTCTCAGTTTGACTGCATTATCTTTGATATTATGACTTTCAATAAATGAACATTACAAAGTGCATAATATAAACTTAGAAACCTTAAATGGTCCAGCTTCCTCAAAAAAGGTTTCTCTGCTGACATCTTTTGACCACAGATTTAGTGTTCACATCAATTTTAAATTACAAACACAGTGCTCACGATGAACTTTGTGTTCACTACCTTGACTACAGTCAGCAGTTGTTTAAATATCTGGATAGTTATCAGCACACCAGCAAACAAATAAATATAAAACAAGGACATTATCTGAGTCAGTACCAAAAAACCGAGACAGTAGGACTGAGTCATCATAAAATTTAACCAGGCATCTGTTGGTTGATCTGCAGCAATCTGTGACCATAATAAAAAGTAATAATGATTGCACAAAGCCCTGTGGTGAGCCAGTGTTTGAAACAGATTTACTGAAATTTATGCTACAAAAATAGCATAATTTTACTTAAACTATTATCAGCAGAAAAAGAATTGCAATTAATATATGCAAGTTTTTTTTATTTAATTGAAGTCACTTAATAATTTATATATATATAATTTATAACTGAAATAAATCCAAGAATGTTTCTTACTTTTTTTAAAAAAGAAAAATGAATAAATAATAATAACAGCAACAAGTATTATTATTATTATTATTATTATTATTATTATTATTATTATTATTATTATTATTATTATTATTATTATAAACGGAAGTGACGCCACAGGAAGTAAAAAACGTACACAACAAAGATGGCGTCTCCCGGTGAGGCAAATGTGAACGTTTCACACGTGGGTAAAACCAAGAAGGTAAATTTAAGAAGAAAAAAAACATTATTTAAGTTTATAGTACTGACTTTTTTCATACGTTGTACATTTACATCTTAAACGCGCCTGTTAAAACTTGAGAAACACAAAGTAACTGCTGCTTTATTACTTGCTAGCATTAGTCAGCTAACAAGTACTAGCGTTGATGTGCGGGGTACGAGTTGGGGCCCGAAGTCTCTGCAAAATTATATTTAACCGAATAGTCTGCACTCTTCAGGTCAATGCTATTAAACTCATTGCTGTTTCTCCTCTCTGTTAGCCCACTGCTCGTTACTGGCAGAAGGAGAAGAAAGACGAAATAAAAGATGGTGAAGGAGAACCGACTATCCAGCAACAGGATGATCAAAAAGCAGATCAGAAGAAGGCAAAGAAAAGGAAACATCAAGAGGTTCAAATTCATGGACAGAAATTCATATCAGGGGTGAGAAATTAAAATGTTGTTCGATTAGTCACCTATTAGGATACCAGTCTTATTCATTTAAGTGACTAAGAGGACTAAGGACATGTTCCAACATTTTAATAGTTTTTTTTTTCTTTTTCCTTTTCGTTGATAATCTCAATCTCATTTTGGAAAAATCTAATGGGTTTTTTTTTTTTTGTTGTTGTTTTTTTGTTTTTTTTTTGTTATACAAGTGGTATTCAGTTCAGTCCTACAAAGCCGTTTTTAATGTTTTATTATTATTTCTATTCTCGGTATGTCCTCTAGTTTCATGTTTATTTACTTCACTCAAATTGATTATTTTTGTATTCAGTCTAATTAATCTGCATTCTTTTTAGAAATCAGACCCATTCCCTGGGCCTGCTCCTATTCCAGCAGACAGGTTGAAGAAATTTAACAGAAATGACAAAGTAAAGAAGGTAAGAGCACAGCAAAGGGGTGGAATATCGTCTTTGCCTGATCGACATCTCATATATTTTCTTCTGTTGTCCAGCCCAGCCATCATCATCATAAGCTGCAAGACATTATTGCTAATTCAGAGGAAGCATCAGAAATGGCCCAGAAACAAGCTGCTCGGTTTGACGTCCTGCTCCCAGAAGAAGCAGGGTAATTCTACTCTTCTTGTTCCAGCGCATGCTCAAATGGAGATTAGGTGATTAAAACATGTCACTTAGATACAATTTTTTTTAAAGATTTCTTGAAGGAGATGAAGATGAGGACACATGTATGATCTCGCAGGAGGACATTGCAGATGCTGTGGATATATCATCTGGAGCAAAGGTACCTTAGTTATTGTTTTACTTTATTTGAGCAAATTCTATCCAAAATAGCTTCTTCCAACAGAATCTCATGGTAAAGCAGTGCTGTGTTTAAAAATACAGATTTTATTATTTAGTGTTAGCCATATTTTATGTTTAATTTTTGCAGAATTGCTTATAATGGCATCACAGTTGATGGATTCCACTGGTTTATAAGTCAACATTTCTATCAGCATCCAAACATTTGGTCTTTTTTTTTTCTTCCCTCTACTTTTACAGTATTTCAATCTCAAATTGTCTCAGTTTGGACCATATCGACTGGATTACAGCAGGACTGGACGGTCAGTATTGCATTTGTCATATTCCTGCATTTTTTATTCGTAGCTTATGTTTTATGTTTCAGACATTGACTTGCTATTGTAGCGCATTTGACCTATAACACCTGTGAAATGCCAAACATACTCAATGGGCTGGACTGATTTTTGGCCATTTTATCAATTTATGTAATGTGCTGATTCAACTGCGATTCATAAATTTTTAAATACAAATAAATTTCATAATAATTAAATGACAAATAGTTTTACAGTAAAGACAGGAAGCTAAAAGCTGCGCTGCCACCTTGACACTTTAGGTAGACGGACTGAAAGTCAGTGTCTGGGGGGTGAATTGCAAACAACAGAGATATCAAAAAGCAAGCTTGTAACCTTGCAGCAACTGATACAGAGCGTGGGATTTACTCGACAGGTTTGAAGGCTAGCGTTTGGAAACATTTTGGTATTGATGGACACGAGGACAGACAGGCCTAAGTAAGATTTACTCCATATGTAAGATGTTTAAAGCCTAAATAAAATCTCATTGTAGTACTACAGTATTACAAACATGTACATATATTACAGTAGTACAAACAGATGACATCCATTCCAGCTCAGGTTAGAAGAAGTTGGTATATTTAACTATTGCTAACCCTTTTCCTGAAGGTTACATTTACATGAGTTTTTACGTTATATTAGATTTATTAATGGTACCACATGAATAAAAGACGAAAAAGATAAATGTGTATATTTACTTGAATTAATGGATAGTGAATGGAGTATAAAGTAGGATAGAGGTAGCCACAGATTGAGGGGGGAAAAAAAGTCAATGTGGAAAAAAGATGCATGAAATTTCCTGATAATTGCTTGAAGGGGTGCTATTATGGTATTTTGAGTTTTCTGAGCCTTCTACAGTGTTACAGTGTTGAATCCTCATCGGACATTTGAACGGCACTGTTTTTTATCACCTAAACACATGTTTGAGTTTGAGTTTGAGTTCCAGCACTCTCTTTATTCGGTTTCCATGGCTACGAAAAACGCGCCGTTTTAGAGTTTTTTCTACTTGGAAATCCTTGTGACGTCCCGGGGGATAAGGTTCGGTGATTGGTTACCTTCTACTGGTTAACAAGGGCATGTACAAATACATCAGGCGGGTCGAAAACGTCGGATAAAGTTATTTCCAACGATGGCTGGTGAGTTTACCAAAGAGAGACATCCTGCTGCATTCGTTGCTGTGTGTTGCTGTTTTCCACTTCGTTTTCAGGGTCTGATTCAGGTTCCAACATGTAGGGCTGTATGCTATGTGTTGACATTGTATTTTATTTTTTTTATTGAGTTCATAGTAGCCTAATCCTTCTGTTTATGAGATGTTACAATGACGGCGAAAGCAGGTGCGGTGCGCACTCCCGATGTAGCGCAGTGGTGGGAGGCGGGGCTTAATGCGGAAGAGTTTCAATCCACTCGTTTTGCCCACAGGCTGATCTGACAGCCTACGGAGAGGGTTGCTCTGAAGTAAATAAAGCGATTTGTGACAATAACTCGATCAATCCCAGCCCTTCTGGTCTCAGAAATAGAAATAAATTAGCCTGAAATGCTCATAATAGTTCCACTTTAATATCTAATTGGAGCACCCTGAATCTAAATGTAATCGAAACATGAAGTAATTAAGATTGCACACCAATAATACTAGCTCATCTTTCATGCTTATAGCCGTTTCCTGTTGGGTCGTTTGGTCGCTGCTGCCACTAGCTAAAAACATGAATGACAAGAAGTTACTACAGCAGTTTTATTTATTTATTTACAACATTGCCTGTTGGGTTCTTTTAAACAGCTGATCATGTGTCTGATTCACTTCCTGCAGTTGTGTACATCATAAATGTGATGGAAGTGATACATTTATGTTACAAACCAATGTAATTCAATGCAAGCTGTTGATTTCTCTGAGCCAAGTTATTTATTAAATTGGCTTGAATTGATGTGTCTGTAAAGTGCTCTGAGATGACATTGTTGTGAAGTTGTGCTTCACAAGTAAAGCTGGATTAAATTGAATTGAAACTCCAACCTAGTAAGATTTTCATTTCAATGCTAAAAGTAACTATAAGTTAAAATATATGACATTGTTACGTAAAACATGTGAAATGAGGGGCACATTTAAAAGTGGTTAATGAAAAACTTAATTTCTCCCTGCATATTTCAGTAGTTTAGTAATAAAAATTGTGTTACAAACACCTGGCATATTTTATATTGATATAAAATAACATGTTTGCTGTTTTTTTTTCCCCCTTTAGTCACCTGCTGCTTGGTGGGAGGAGAGGCCATGTGGCTTGTATCGACTGGCAATCCAAGCAGCTCATGTGTGAGATAAATGTGATGGAGTCAGTCAACGATGTAAAGTAAGTCTACAACACCGCACACATCTGTACTTATTTTCATACTTCACTTACAGCAATGGATAGGTTTGTTTGTTATATTTGAACATCTCCTCCAGTCTAAACACTTTTCTGTCTGAATTTAGGTGGCTCCACAGTGAAGCCATGTATGCAGTGGCTCAGAAGAAGTGGCTGTATATTTATGACTCCAACGGAATAGAGCTTCACTGCATTCGTAAATTCAACGACGTCCTTCGAATGCAGTTTCTTCCTTATCACTTTTTGCTAGCCACAGCGGTAGGTTTACTGGATTGTTTGTTAATGCTGCTGAATGTTGAATTCACCACAAACCCTGATCGTGTGTCAGCATCTTTAATGAGAGATTTAGTTTATGGTCAAACCCCCTTTAGAGTTTCTTGTACCAGTGTCATCAGGATGAAAATTAAGTGATGAAAGTTGTGTCTAACTAAAATAGTTAATGGACAAACCACAAGCACTTTTTTTCTTCATTATTGACAAGAAGTCAGCTTTGGTAAAAGCATTTAAAAACACATGTCTAAGTTGAATTTATCAGTATTTTTTTCTTTTTTGCATGTAACATCATGTATCTTAACTATTTAGATCATCAGGTCTTCTATGAACTATGCAAAATTCTCTTACAACATAAACAATAAATGTTCATAAAAGTGTTCACACCAATAAAGTGTGCATTGTTTAAAATTGTACTTTACCAACAATATTCTGGTTTTTCAAACGATTTTGTCTAACAGAGCGCCACAAGCTTCTTGCAGTACCTGGATGTGTCTGTGGGAAAGGAAGTGGCCGCCATCTGTACCAAAACTGGCCGACTTGATGTGATGTGCCAGAACCCTTATAACGCCATCATCCACCTTGGCCATCCCAACGGTACAGTCACCCTCTGGTCACCAAATCAGAAAGAAGCTCTTGTCAAGATGCTTTGCCACCAAGGCGGTGTGCGCTCAGTCACTGTAGACAAGACAGGCACGTAAGTTGCATAAAAACCATGCACTGCTTAGACACCAAGGATATAGTTATTCTTTTAAATGTGCAGATTATAATGTCTGCAAGATTTTTTTTGTAATAGTTCACATAAAACAAAACTATCAAAGTATTATCTGAATGTATCCAGATTGTATAAAGGGTGCGGATGGCTGCCCCCCTTGAGCCAGGTTCTGCTGGGGGTTTTGTCTTTTCCCACTGTCGCCTCATGCAAGCTCAAGCTGAGGGATTGAGTCAAAGTCAAGATTTGATGCAGTCAGTTGGTTTTCTATTAGCTAAGCTGTTTATGAATTGGCTTTAATTGATGTCTGTAAAGTGCCCCGAGAAGACATTGTTGGGAAGTACAACTGAAGCTGAATGGAATTGAAATAAATTAAGAAAGTCCCATACTTATTGACAAAAGGATTTTCTCACTTTTCACCACCTACCACTCAGAACAATTTATTAATGTTAATTTTGTTTAGCGATTGCATTGGATTAATCTGTCCGTTGCATGTAAAAGTGTGTAACCTACTGTTAGTTTTTATTTGTATGAAAATAATATGTGTCAGCATCGAGAGAGAGAAGTTTAACAAGCGGAAGTTTGTCGATTATTAACAACTTTCTGCCAGTTTTTTATCAAAAGTATTTATTTGTTCGTTTATTTAACGATGAAGCTGAAGTTTCCTGAGCGGCCACCAGGCAGCAGCCTTTCATCATGGTCATTTTATATCTTCTTCTTGTTTGTGGCAGATACATGGTAACTTCTGGGATGGATAAAAAGCTGAAAGTTTATGACGTCAGAGCCTTCAAACCGCTCAAGTCCTACTTCCTTCCTGCTGGAGCTTCATGTTTGTCACTAAGCCAGAGAGGACTTTTGTCTGCGGCAACTGGGGATGTTGTTCAGGTCCTTCTCCTACACATATGCATGCACAAACACACACACACACACACACATACCCAGTGCCAGTAAATGATTTATTTTTAAGTTTTTACATAGGAAGGAAGTGAATTATATTTTACCATTTCCTAATGTCTATCGAAACACATCATCACACTGAAAAAACCGTCTCATTCTCAAGAGAACAGCGTCTCAAGGAAGCATTTCAAATTAAATGAAAAAATAAATTGGGGAGACAAGACAAAAACATTTTTATTAAAGGAAGACTTACAAAATATTGATGAATTGATAATTTAGTCATAAGCAGACATAATTGTGCAACTTTTAATATATTTAACTTAAAAATATTTGAAACCATTTAGGGCAGGTATTTCTATAAAGAAAGTGTTGTTGGTGCTAATAGACGAAATGAAGACAAATTTCTGCTTTTTTAAAAATTATTTTAACTGTTTATATAGAGGAATTATTTAATTTATTAATTTATTATCTACAATTAAATGAAGACAAAACTGAGATAGGTCTATTTAGTAGCAAAGAGAATAGGGTGAATAGCCTGGAGACTCAGGCTCTTAAAATCACAGACCAAACTTGTAATCTTGCAGCGTTGATAGACACAGATCTGACTTTCAGCAGCCAAATCAAGGATGTTACTAAGAAGCTGTTTACCAACTCAAATGTCAACAGAATTAAATGTTGAGTCTCCCAGAAAGACCAGGAGACACTCATCCATGCAGCCATCTCCAGAAGACTGGATTACTGTAATAGTCTTAAAAGAGCATTAAACATCTGCAGCTCATCCAGATGCTGCTGCAAGAGCTTTCACCAGGAGTAGGAGATCTGAACACATCACGCCAGTCTTAACACTGGCATCTAGTCAGTAACGGGATAGATTTTTAAAACCATACTGATTGTTTACAAATCTCAGAATGGTTTAGGCCCAGAATACATCTGTGATAAATTCAGTGAATTTTGACCAAGCAGAGATCTTGGATAAAGAAAAAATTCAGGTAAACTTGTCCAGACCTGAGAAGAGAAGCAGCCTTTAGCTATGATGCTGCAAACAAGTGGAACAAACTGCCAGTGGAGATTAAACTCTCACCAAATGTAGACACCTTAAATCCAGATAAAAACATGTCTCTCTTCTCATCCTCCTATGCATAAAATGCACAGTAAGTTGGAACTTATCTTACTTTTAATTATTCAATTTGATTGTGATGCTTTGCTATTTGTTGCTAGTTTTTAGGCTTTTTTTTTTTTTTTTTTTGGATAATCTGTAATGCTTTTGATGATCTACATAAAGCTCTTTGAATTATAACATGTGCTACACAAATGTATTTACCCTGCTGTATATATATATATATATATATAAGTTCTACCTCCGTGCTAAAGAGTTTTGTAACGGTAAAGCAGTCGGTGTCGTTAAGGAAGCATATTACATACTACAACTCATTCTTATTATGAAAAAAGATGATCAGGAGAATTTCTTCCATGACCAATGGGGGGGGAGTTTTTTTTTTACTTTTCACTTCTGTAACTTTATAATTTCTCTATTTCCCTGCAGGTATACAGGGATGTTTGGAGCACACCTGTCACCAAACCCTACATGGCTCACAGGGTTCGGGGAACTGTGTGGGGCCTGAACTTCTGTCCCTTTGAGGACGTCCTTGGAGTTGGGCATGGAGAAGGTTTCACCAGCATGCTCACACCAGGTCCGTCTCTTTTACATTACATATATATATATATATATATATATATATATATATATATATATATATATATATATATATATATATATATATATATATATATATATATATATATATGCTGTTTTCGTTCTTATTCCCCGGGCTGCTCTAAAAGTAAAAGCAGCTGCACTTGTAGAAATCTTTGGAGTGGGCATTTTACTTATCTTTTGTGTTCTGTTGACAAGGCAAGTTTTATTTCTAGCTTGCACAGCTGCATTCACACACTCATACCCACACACATAAAATGGCCTCCGTTGGTGTATGTGCAATGTACATACTCAGTTAGTTCATATTTAACGACCAAGGCGAGGTAGTGACCCAACATGGTCTGGAGGGCTGTGACAATATACATTTTGTTTGGATTCGATTCCGATTGTTTTTTTGTTTTGTTTTTTTTAAATAGCGATTCCCACAATTCTTCAATATTGCTGATTTTTGTAAATTAAAAACAAAACAAAAAAAAAAGAACAAAACTTTTTTTTTTGTTCGTCATTTTTTAAAATTTCACTTAGGAAAAAACATTACAGTATCTAGACCGTCATTCTGCTGCTATAATGCCCAAGAAGAAAAGTAAAAAGATCAATAAAAACAATAAAAAGGATAAAAATTTTATAATGGATTATTTTTATTGACTTGAAAAAACAGATTTTTTTTAAACAAAAAATTTATTTTAAAATTGTGAAGCAAAAATTCCCAATATTCGCTTTTTCTATTAGACTTGGAACCTGAATGGTTTGTGCCTTTAAATGTCACCTATATTCGTTATATTCATTTTCATACTTTCTCATAGAGCTACACGATGTTGGTACAAACTGACACTGCAATTTTTTTTCTGACCCTGCGACATATATTACAGTATGAAAAAACACCGAAGATGACTTGAACAGTACTTTAGTTATGCTGCACTCCTGCCATCTGGTTGATAACTGATCTTACCTCTTATTTTTTAATGTTACGTCTTACTGTATTCGACAGTTATATTGATGATCTTTTACGGCTTGGTTTTATTGTGCTAACTTGCTCCGTTCTATCTAACAGCTTAACTAACTAATTAAAATAGACAAAATTAACATCCATATCTGCATCTTGTAGATATACAAATTAATTAACCTCCTACATTGCAGGACCTGCAATGTGACTGTTTCATTGTAGATGCTTGAATGAAATATTGTGCAGATCTTATTTTCTCACCACCTCATTCAACCCCGTGTCAACGGAAACACAGAAGTGACAACTGTCCTCTTCATGCATTTTTCACGTTAACCATGCCCACCTCAAATGTCTGACCAATTACACACGAACCCCACGAGAACACAGCTCTGCTAGGCTGATGTGCCGAGAAAAAGCTGAGCTCTGCAAAAACAAAATGACGTCAGAACGGCTTATCCTTGTAGGTGCTAAGTTGAATATTTCTAGAATTAAAAAAAAAAAGAGAGGATGACCTTCATTTTAATAGTTGCAAATTGGATCAATGGGATCCTAAGTTGTCTTAGTTTAAACTACTGAATCCTGCCAGATTTGGTCTGATTTATATTTAAATTGTCAAATGAAGCAAGACTGTACTCTAGATAAATCTTTTTTATGCATTTAATGCCTTGCAGTGTCAGTTAGAGAATGTTTCACCTAAGGTAGATGGCATAAATGGATGGCTATGATACCTAAGTGACTGAATGGAAACATTAGGGATGTTACATAGCAAAAGAATTTTGATCAAGTTTCTCACAAATATACTGTGGAAGAGTAAATTTAGTTGTAGAAACTGGGTTAGTAATGAGCAGAGATAGTAATGATGTCTAAGGTTTAATTAATGACTTCAGTTTCAGCCTAAATGGGACAGAATTAAGAGATTTGTCATTTGGGAACCTCATTTACCAGTAGGTCAGTGCTTATTGGATACACAGTAATCATTTTTTAATGCTGGAAGGCATTAGCTGCGATATCGGCCTGTAGTTGGCTGGCTCCAGTGGAGTTTGATTTTTCTTCTTTTTTTTTTTTTTTTTGTGGTATTGCACATACAAATTTATTATTTTAAAAAGACTAATTTCACATTTTTAGTATGATTGATTTCCAGTCATTTATGCACCAATGTAGTTAGTATGTTCACCTTGTACCTGTGTTCTGCCTGCATGGTTGTTAGCTTTGCGGTTTTGTCAGGCAGGAAACGTTTGCCCTAAAAGTGCCCATGACCTCATTTTCTCTGTTGCAAGGTTACAAAAGCAATTATTGACAGCTAAGTTTAGTTTGTCCTCGGGCAGTCGTGGTATATTTGACATCAATGTTCTGACCCTCATCTTAGTTCAGATTGTTTAGAGAGAAGAAATACTTATAGGCAAATGGTTTTCAAAAGCTCAACTATTTTAAAGAGCAAGCACAAGAAGTTGTGACAAAGTTTAGGTCAGCTCTGACTAACAACTGGCAGCGTCATAAAACACAGATGATGGGATGGTTTGTAGAAATCAGTAAAAAGTAAAACCTAATGTTGATTCTGACAACAGACAGTTCAGAGACAATATGCTATTAAAAACAGTTATTTTTAATGTTTCTGCTAATTTTATGTGATTGATCAGGATGAATTATTGACAAGACCTCTAATTAGATTAACCAGGTCATTAATCATTAATTAAATCAGGTCCCCCCTGTAAACATAACTTGAATAAATACTCTTTTCTTTCCTTTTTTTCTTCACATTCAGACAAGTTTTATTCATTTTTGTTGTCCCGATTCTATTAACAGGTGCAGGTGAGCCTAACTTTGATGGTTTGGATGCAAATCCGTACCGTAGCGCAAAGCAGAGGCAGGAGTGGGAGGTTAAAGCCCTGCTGGAGAAGATTCAGCCAGAGCTCATCAGCCTCAACCCCACCGAGCTGGGACAAGTTGACAATGCTACATTTGAACAAAGGCACAAAGACAGGGTCCAAGCTCTGGTCAGTGTTAAAAGATTTTTATTCAACCTGCATATCTGCACTTACTTTTAATATCAGTGAGCAGCTATGATTCACACTGCACTCAAATGATCTTCACCTCTTTCAGGGATTTGACCCACTTGCTAAAGAAAAGTTTGTTCCAAAGTTTAAGAAAAAAGGTAGAAGTTCTACTGGGGGAGTTGAAAGACGCAAGAAGCATGTGGCTCATGAGGACCAGAGGGTAAGTTTCATTTGATCTCATGTGTAGCAAGTAAAGTGTCTTAAAATGCAATAAAACATTATCTTAAACTACCAATACATACATATACATACATATATAGATACAAATTGAACCAAATCAGCTTTTAGTCATTCTTTTTGTTTGTTTTTTTAAATCAGTTTCACACTATGCTTATTCCATCGCAGACAATTATTTTTTTGTTCTCACATCTTTTGTATACCAAAAGTGATTTTTGTGGATTTATTTACCCTGCAGGATGAAATAAGGAAAACGGTAGAAGACAAAATAAAAATGGAAGAAGAACGAAAGAAGACAGAGAAGAAAAAAGCAGAACTATCTAGCCGGAAATCTGCTCTGGACAGATTCAAAAAATAGAAAAAGGGCCCTTTGTGCAGTTCAAATCCAGCGATGTTCTGTGGGAGTGACCTTTGAACTTGACATAAAAGACGTTCATTTTGGGTACATTAATTGACTGAAACTCCAACTGCAGAAATTCTGGATGTAGTGGGCAACTAGGATTTTGTATTCTGATGGTAATCAGCTCTAAGTTTATATATATATATATGTTTTTTTCTTTTCCTTTTTTTGTAAACAATAAACACATTTTCCATATTGGTTCATATTTTTCTTGTTAAACTTTGTGAGTCTTGAGTATCAAACATGGCTATTAAAGGTGTGGTATGGTATGGTTTCACAGCACTCAAGGTCTCCAAAAGATATCTTTATCCAGTCGGGAACCCAGAGACCACCATCTGTCAAGAAAAACAGGGCTCCCCCTCCCCTTATCCCATCTGTCCTGGCAAAGCAGAGCATAGGTGGATGTGTAGGATGTTCACGGACCAGCAGCAGAATTCTCAACAAAGATTGTATGTTATGATGCATTCAGGGTCCCTGTTGTAGTTGACCTACTTCTGACAGCTGATCTGAACAAGCTGGAAGCCATACCTTTGAACGTGTTTACAGAATCTACCAACCTTGGACCTGCTCTCTTTGTCTGGAAATCAGAAGGCATGAAATATTTGGGAATTAAAATCAAAGTACCTGGTACTAAAATATTTTACTTAAATGCTAAACTTTTATTGAACAGTACAAGGAAGACCTTAAAAGATGGTCCGCTCTACCTCTGTCCTTTTAGGATCAGGCAGAGATACTAAAGATAAATGTTCTCCCCAGACCGAGCTTTAAAAGTGTCTTCTGTCCCGTTGATAATTCAGAAATCCTGGTTTTTTAATGAATATTAGAATGTTCTCTTTGTTTCTATGGAATAAAAAGAAACAGAATCAATCTGATATATATTTGTATCATCTTGCATTTAATGCTGTATATTCTCTCATTTGGGGCTGTGGAGGGAAAAACAAGACGAAAGGGGTTGGGACTGGCCAGAAGAACAATTAGTAAAAGATAAAACAAGTTTGTGTCAATGCCTTAACTCTGGTACCATCCTGTCCCGCAAAAAAAATGTATTATCATGTTCTTCGATTTTCATGTGACATATGTAAAGAAATTCCTAAAAGGATGGCTTTTGCAAGTTCATTTCTTCCATCTTCCCTGATTGAGTAATAGGGCTTTTACAGCAGCAGGGATTCCACTGACCAACACTTTATTCACAAGATCACTGAGATTTCTTAAATTGTAGAGCAGAGATATTCTTCCTTTTGAAGAACTTAAAAAAATGATAATTTAAATATGAATAGTTTTTACAATATTCTCAGCTTAAGTCTATTATTTCCAAATTTCCTAAAGAATAGTTTGACTTAGGAAAAAAAACAAAACGTACATTTTTATCATTAAACAGATGTGCAGTCTTGGGTTAAGTTGCCGATATAACATTTCTTCTCCAAGTCCTTTTTAAAAAACAAAGTCACAACGGGAGCTCTATTTACTTCTGCAGAGTAGGTAAACATTTGGTGTGAGTTAGTTTCAGTGGTCATTACATGCATTATTGCACCATGCCCATCTATCTGTCTGTTACGTCACAAGACTGCACAACAGTTGGCTTTGCCTTTTTGGCAGACAAAAAAAATTGTATCAAATGGGAAAAGCTGAGATTTTTTTCTATAGAAATAAGGTGATTTGAGTTTCAAAATATTTTAGGCATGGAACGAATAACAGATTTTATAAATGAGACCGAGTTTAGTTCTGAAACTATTTGGAAGCAGGTCTGGGAACATAGATCATTGTCACAATACTAATTTGATCTGATGTGAGTAGACTGTTAATCCTGGATAACAGGAGAAATTTGAGTTTATATTTGCTGTTTTTTTTCTCAGTTTATCTGCTTTGGTTTTGTTTTTTTTCCCATTTTTAAAATTTTTTTTATTACAAATATGTTTATCTGCTTTGTTCTCCAACAGAAGGTGTTTTCTGTTATGTTTCTGAACACACGTAGTGGCAGGCTTTCTGGCTTTGCTTTGGTTTTAATTCTACAATAGTTTATTTCTATCTTGGTTAAACTGTACGTTTAAGCTATGTTTGTCAGAGCACATCACTCACATCACTATTCTGTTTTTCTTACCCTGCTAGACAGGCCAGGTTCTTGAAAGAGATGTTAGCAAAAATACCTCAATGAATCACTACAGAAGGCTTAAAAACATTTGCTGAAAGCATTTGTTTCTTTTATGGGGAAAGACGATGTGATACTCTGTGACAGTTTCACAAATACCAATAGTGGAAAACATCGGCCTAACCTGAAAGAAGACTTTTCTAGATACATAGTTGGCTGATGTGTGGTTGGTCTATCAGTGCTTGAGGATCAGTGCCAGCACACCAGATTAAGTCAAGACTTTATAGACTTCACATAAGTTTTTAAAGTAGCTACTGGGCCGAGAATACTGACACCAGGATGTGTAGTCCGTACATAATTTTTTATTGCTTTGTCCTTCAACTCCACTTGAGAACATTTACAAAAAAAAGATTTTTTCCACTGATCTGACAAGCTTCTTAACAGTTGATGGTCCCAATAAAATAAAATTTCACTTCTGTTAGCAAAGACTTATATACTCAGCCAATTAGTTTTCTAGACCAGCACTCATTTCACATAAATGGTGGGGAGTGGAAGTCAGCTTGCTTTTATGAGTCACATTTAAGAAAGTTCTTTTGGGAGAAGGATATGAAAGAGGAACAGGAGTAGGGTTACGTTCAGCTCTGCATCTCAGGCCTTTCAGACAAATAAAGTTAATCATACCACAGATGACTTCCAAATAAAGTGTATTTCATTTATAAAGATTTGCAAATGTAAAAAATGTAAAAACGTCTAATTGCTAGTCAAACTGCTGTTGACTAGCTCCCATTGTTTATAGATGGTTTGTGATTTAGAAAAGTAAAAAATCACACAAACTATGATAGTTGAAAATAAACCTCTTTCCTTGCTAAACTTATTTTACTCTACAGTCATTTAGCAGACACTTTTATCCAAAGCGACATACATCAGTTTAGTTCTTTTTTTTTTTTTGCCATTAACAGTATTAAAACCACATTGGAGAGCAGTAGTTTCATGTCAACACGTTGTGATAAGTGCTCAGTTAACCATGTGAGTGGGAGAAAGTCGGAGTACCCATGTCTTTAGACCATGTGTTAAATATATGAGAATACAACCACTGGACTAAATAGCTAAACCAAATTGAAGGTTGTAAACGAATTACATCTGCTTCTGATGCACAACAGGCCACTCTTCATTTAACACTTCATACAATCACACTGTGACTGACATGCACAGAACAGTCATATATACTATATATGTATATATATATATATATATATATATATATATATATATATGTGTGTGTGTGTGTGTGTGTGTATGTATATATGTGTATGTATGCTCATAAGAGATCATAAGAGTGTGGGTCACATGTTTTGTAAAAATACAGCGTGGCAGCAAATTTTACATTTGTATATAGAAAAATTCAGTAAGTTTTCTTATGAGGAATAGATTAGAGACTGAATGATTTAAACTTCTTTCTTCCTGTTTTTTAAAAAAAAATTTTAAAAAGAAAAAACAGGAAGAAATTGCCATATAACCTCAGATGGCCATGTTTGTACATTATTATCTAGTGAAAAATGGCTGTCCAATACATGAAAATGCTTGAGCCAACTGGAATAACTGGTCGTCAGTGTCCTTTTGGTTGTCTTTTCAGACTTCCAACAACAATTTTGAGGAAGTTTAGTCTTTATACTATATTATTTCTTTGCTTTGCTAATAATTTTGGTCTAAGAGTCTTTTTAAATAGAGCTCTGTAAACCCTATCACTATGTGAGAAGAAAATGAGGAAGCTTCTAAACTTCCCTATGTCTCCATTTAAACAAATATATTTTTTCAGCTGTTGAGTAAATTTCTACCTGAAACAATGCAGACCAGGTTTTATTTATATGTGCAGGTTTATTGGTGCCTGACCTTAATTCATACATATATTTCCTGAGTGTAAACACAGACTTTCTTGCATTGTTTAGCACACACCGATGGCTGGACACATCACGTTGCGTTTTATCCTCATCATATCCACATCACTGCAAGTATGTGGGTTGTGTTTTATTTCACTTCCAAAAGAATTTAAAAGATGTTTGTTATAGCATGACAGCAGTCTGTAACATCAGTTTTGTGGTCTCAGAGTAACCCCGTGTAAGTAAAAAGCTATATCCTCAACATGTTCTCAGTACTGGCTTAATGTATCTCATTGTATCCATTTTCAGTAGACCAGTTAATGGACTGCAAGTGCACACAATCATGTCTCCATTATTGAATTTCAAAATTATTAGTGTAATGTGCTAAAATTTGAACTTGTACTTCATGTGCTTAAAATCATTTAGAAGATCATTTGATTTTACTGAAGTAGAGTTTATGAATCCTGTGGTTTGATATTTATTGCAGATTTGTGAAGACATGCATTTAGACAAACTGCTACAACTGCAGTACGTGATAAACCACAGAGTTGTTTAAATACATGACGGCTGGAGGCTATTAATATTTGATGAAGCTTGTCAGGGGGCTTTATTGCTATGTGCATTCATCACATAAGCAGCTGCATTTTCTCAGCATGCTAATGTTTGCTCTGCAACGGCTCTCCATACTACCGGCTTTTTATTCTACTTCTAAATAAAACAAACAAAAAAGGAGTTAAATATTTTACAGTCCTTTAGCATAACTGTAAAGTGTTTTAAAAAAATAAAGCTCTAAAGAGATATTTTCTCGGTGCACATTATAGATTCACAGCCTGAAGAGCACTTGTGCTGTTCACAGTACTAAAGCGAGGCACAGTTCCAGCAGATCCAATTCATATTCCTCATAATCCTTGCTCCAGTCTCAGAACTGATCCCAGCATCGCCCGGACTTTGCACATCCCCAGTGAGGCTCTTTGACCCAGCCAGGAGCAGGGGGGTGACGAATGGATATCAGCCCAGTAGTGCAGCATCTCCCTGGGTGAGATGTGGTGGATGGATACCATGGCCTGATAACAGCAGCGTCCATATGGCACACCTGGTCCACCAGAGAAGAGAGGGCAATGTGAGGGCAGCACTCCAGCTGTCCGTGCACACAGACCTACAAAAACGTCCTCAGGAGGCAGAGGAGTGGATAAAGGCGAGGCAGAGGCTGCCAGGGAGATTTTGAGCAATGCAGAGCGGGACAGAACATAGGCTGTACCACTGCAATAGTCTGGAAAGACTGAAGCAGGGTAGGCCCCTGCAGGGAGGTAGTGCTTGCTGTCTGGATCACGATCTGGAGCCACATGAAGATGCACTCTGCCAAGATACAAGTCTCCTTGCTCGTAAGGGTTACGGCTTTTGTTCAGGAAATGTAAGAGTGCATTGGGATTAAACAAGACATCGTCATCCACTTTGGCCATGAAGTGAGCCTGAGGGCAGAACCGGCGAACCCAGCCCAACATAGACAGGGTCTTGAGGGTGAGATTGGAGTAGGTGTCCAAAAAACGCCCCTGAATCAGGTCACCTTTCTCCCGGGCTTCCTCTATCATCAGCTTACCCAGTCCAGGGTCAGTTGCCACACCCACCATGAAAAGGGTCATGACCCGCAGACCTCTCACCTCCACCTCCCCTCCCCAGGTGTCCCTGATGGCTTGGCGTGCCCGCTGGTTGGCAGGTGCCGATGTAACCAAAGTGATGAGGTAAGGCTTGGCACGCTGGCAAACGAGCGGGCTTGGCATGAGCAAGAATTCCTCGGGTCGTATGGGAGGCACACTCTGCGGAGGAAGGATGCCAGCATGTGGGTCCACCACCGCGCTCAAGCCCATGGAGGTGACCCATAATTCAATAAAGTCCAAGAAGAGCAGAGCAAGCAGCGCTGCGCACGCTATAACTGCGCAGAGAAAAGGCAGATAAACAAGCCTGCTCCCACGCTTTCCAAATCTGGGTTTGCACAATCCCCGTCCGATCATGACCAACCTCTCCTCTCCAAATGCGCAGCTCTGAGGACGTCTGAAAGCCGCTTTTGCTGGTGTTTCACCTTCGTCTCGCCTCCCTTATCCTGACGGGTAGATGCAGTCTTCTGGCATCGCAGTATTAGCCTTCTCCTCACACCTACACCCCTTCTCTGCTATTGAGTCGAAAAGCGTCAGAGAAGCCTTTTGTTTTCGCTGCGTCGGTGATGAGAGTGCGATGAGCATCTGCGCAAATGGAGCCGTAGATGTGACAGAAGCCAGCAGCATTCTTTGTGTGTGTGTGTGTGTGTGTGTGTGTGTGTGTGTGTGTGTGTGTGTGTGTGTGTGTGTGTGTGTGTTGCTCCCCTCCTCTTACTGGACTGGAACAGCCGTGCGCTAGAACAATATGACGCACAGATAATCATTATGTGCAGTTAGGCGCTGCGGAATGATGTATTTTCCTCTAACCCTGCATATTCCACGACTCTCTCGGCAAAGGGGGTGGGGGTGAACTGTTGGGACGTCCGAAGTCCTATTTTTATGCTGCACTCAGGCTAAACAGCTGGATTGACTTAAACAGCACATTGCCTGTGGTGAAGATAAATCATTTTTCAATAGTCTGCATTGAAAAGCTTATTAAAACGCAACGTTGCATCTGAGACTGGTGGTATAGATGCTTCGTACCTTCCTGTTCACAAAATGTGCAAATGGGATTTTTATTTTAGCTGCACTATTGGTTGTTACGGCTAGTAATGACGAGGCAGCTTTTGGAAACAGATCCAAAAATAAAAGTACACAAGCCTCTCCGCAGAAATCCGGAAAATATATAAGTAAATGAAGTGAATGGAAGACTATTAACAAAATTCAATATAAAACAAGAGAAAAGATGAAGGCTTTTGTCAAAAAAAAAAAAAAAAAAAAAAAAAAAAAAACAACAACAACAAAAACATATTAATGCCTGGGTTTATTTGGTGAAGCTTTGCTTTGTGGCCTTTCTGTCCTCGGTGTGAGCCCCACCACGCCAGCTGGCTAAGGGCGACACCTGCTGGTGAGGAAGTTGTATAGCCTGACGTTAATCGTGTGACATGAACTTCACAAATTCGCGACCTTTAGTAATTATTAGATCTGACAAAACATTATAGTATCTCAACAAAAATGTATGGATTTCTCAAAAAAAAAAAAAAAAAAAATCCGTATCTGAAATTTGAAGTAAACAGAAGCCAAGCAGGACAGTTGTAAAACAAAATCATACAAGTTGAATAAGGAAAGTGTCCATACAAGAAGAGAAAATTTAAAGCAATAAGACTAGATGAAGAGCATAAACATAAAAATGAGTTAAAGCAAGAGTCAGTGTGTGACAGGACTAACACTTGGCACAAAAGGTGAGGAAATTTGTGTTTAGACAATTATTTCTTTATTGTAACAATGTTTCTTGGCATTAAATTTTATACCTTTGGAAAGTTTATTTCCTTTTGTAATTGTGCCACATTTGTAAGGATGTGTGGGAAGAACAGGAGGGTTAGTTATGTGGATTCAGCCCATAAATTGCCAAGCATCTGGTACTTCAGTTGCTGATAGTCAAATGCCTGATTGGTGGCTGATTCTGTGAGAATGGATCCTGGTAAGCTCAAAGTGTGGAGTGGATGTGGAGAACATCATGCTGATTGTTGCACCTATAAGGTAACCGCTTTTGGTGGAGGCAGCATGATGCTGTGGGTCAGTATCTCCTCACAGCAAGGCCTGAAAATGTCATCCTTCATCCAGATGGAAAACTACAAGTAAAATAGTTTACACATCAGGATTAATGAGTTTTATGTAACTATTCTTATACTTCATCTACTGGTGCACATCTGTTTCTCTGTATTACAAACTGCATGGCTGTCTCTACTGTTGAACAGTTGAACAAAAGTAGTTGATGCCAGTAACTAATGGTTCATTGATTAGTTATTAACACATGTTTTGTACTGGTCGCCCGGTTCTGAGTTAATTATTATCCATGAAGAAAGTTAACAGTGTTGCTTATTAAGGGATTGATTATCAACAGGTTGTTATCAAGTCTCTTCCTGATTGTTGTTGTGTTTTTTAAAGTAAGCATTCATTCAGTAATAAATAGCGTCATACAGTTTAGTCACTTGTGCTTAAAAACGAGGCAGTAGCTGGTTCTTCATTTGTTGCTATGAGAAACTAACTCCTAGTAAAGCAAACATGTAAACGTGAATATTTCATAAAGAACACAAAACAGACAAAATAACAGATAGTGTAAAAAATAAATCAATATATGCCTGATTTTAAAGCGTTATGTCAAAACATTTACAATATTCTAGTAATGTGAGCTTCGTGTCTTTTTTTTTCCACAAAGGCGCAGAAATATTTCGACGGACAAACAGTTCATCTAAGCTGAAATCAAACCGCACTAATTAATTCACATCATTTTTATAATGAAGCCCAAGACAATCAGACATAATGACGTCAGTCCTGTCTGGCTCGCGCCAAGGGTGGGGGAGGAGGGAGGGGGTGTCAGAGGCACGCGGGGACGCGAGAGGGAGGAAGGAAAAAAAAAAAAAAAAAAAAAAAAAAAACTTGAACCATCATCAGAATGCAGGCGGTGCGGGGTCACGAACTATGACCTTTAACAGAAGAAAACCACAAGTAATTTTTTTTTTATTTATTAGCAGGGCGTCCTAAACCCCCCACCGCCGTTTCCCAGAGGTAAGTGTGGTTGTTGGGTGGAAAACGATGAAAGATTTCTGTGATTGTGTTTCACTGAAGAGCGCGGCTAATCTCCCGGCTAGCTTGTTAGCTTCCTGTCCGTCTCCGACTGCTCGCCATCCGGATGTGAACAGTGAAAAGCTAGCGTAGTGTACACTTGTAAACTGCACAGACACTATAAATGTTTTTTAAATACTTAACATCACTTACATCTTGATTTTTACTAATTCCCGTATCTTAAAGAGGCTGTTAGAGAGGAAAAGGGATGCACTCGTGTCTCTGTGTAGCGCATGTTTACATGAGTTAGCTAACATTTTGCAGCTGAAGCTCCTGCAGATGAACTCGACCCTTTTACCTTTGCCATCTCGGGGACAGGAGTGAATAATTGTGCCAGTGTTTTATCACCAAACAGATTATTATTATTATTATTATTTTATTTTTTTTGCGTTTACTGCCAGAATGTTAGTATTCATACATTTTCTGTTTTATCAGGAATAATACTTTATTATACTATTTATCATAACCTATACTGTGTTATTGGTCGGTAGCCAGAATCTCCATTTTGTTCTGTGTTGTGATGTGTTTAAAGCTTAGTCAGTGATGGACATATTGTTAGTCCAATCATATCAGGAAGCTCACACTCCTCCCTTTGTTTAGGGAGTCTGGAGGATTACATGTTTATTAGTCAATATTGACAAGCAGTTACACTACTAACACATATCACTGCGTCAAATGTTTGACCCTATGCCTTTGTGTTCATATGTATGTGTGTAAAGGTTTTGAATAGAAAGTAAATGGGACGTGGAGGTGCCTGCATTGTATTTGTATGAATGTTTAATCCACCTATTTAATCAGTGCTTTTATTTCCCCCCATGCACATTCCCTAAATGTGTGAGGTTAGGGTCAGGCAGTGGTGAAGATTAAGTGATCAGGTTACAAACAAACACACAACATGTTAACATTTTGAAAACATGCATAGGTATTATAAAAATATGGTACTTATGTAGGGAACTGCTGATTTAACCCTGCAAACCTGTGGCTCACACTATTTTGATGGATCAAATGAAAACATTTGGGTTTAAAATTGTATAGGTCACTAAAACAAACAAAAAAAAAAGATTAATGCTATATTTGATGAGATTTTTATTTTTTAGCAAAACATCAAAAATTCAGCAGAAAAATGGATAAACAGATATTTCCATTATCTTCATCATGAAGTGTTATTTTGATTTGGTCAGTTTACAAAAGACAACATAGCTAGACCATCGTATGATAAGTGTTTCATCTCAGGTTGTCAGCAGGGAGAATATGAAAATAAACCGAAGAAGTAAACTTCAAACTGTAGAATAAACACAATGTTAATTGCAGTTCTATAAATGGCAGACTTTCATTTATTTTAAAATTTATTTCTTGTTGGTATACAATGCTGTATTGTAAGTTTAAACCAGTTCTAGTACTAGTTCAGAAGTTGATTGCTACTTGTGAGACTAAGTTGCTCTTACCAAGAAAAGACGACCATGGCTGTGAAAGTGAATAAAGCTTAAGGCACATTTTAGTTTCTTTTTCTTTGAATTTAGCTCCACTGCTGGCTTTACACATAACTTAGTAGCATGGTTTACACACAGTTTATGCTCATTTAAACAATAAAACTATTAATAATTAATATTCACTCAATTTTTTTCCTGGAAAAATGCCTGGAATTTTTTCACAGTAAGAATAAGAAGCAACAAATGGGGGTGCAATACGTCTGTAATTTCAAATCAACTTTATTGTCAAGGTGCTATATGTACAACTATAAATGCCAGTAAAACGAGTGCTTTCCTGGGATGAGCCCAACTAGCAATAACAACACATATCTTTAACACACAGCCTACACATACGTTAACATCCACATCTCCAGATGCATTTAAGCGTCTCAAAATACAAATGGTTGGCTTAAAGATTTTTTAAATACATCCACAAAGTTTTATTGAGCTAAACTCTTTAGTGGTGCCAATTTGAGATTTGGTGCTTGTAGTCAGTATGAAATTGATATGTAAAGGTACACACCAGGCTGATATGCTAATAAAAATTTTTATGGTAAAATGTATATATTCAGTACATAAAAGTCAGAGGGAAATAAGTTATCTACCATATTATTATTGTATTTTTTAACTTTGTCATACTGGATAGTAGGATTTATGTTAGACCAGTGATTCTTTAGCTGGGGGTTGGGACACCCATGGGGCCATGAGATATTTTCTGGTTGTCGCCAGACAATTGTGAAAGATATCTAGCTTACATTTCTAAGATAAATTTAGGATCTTTATCAGGGTTGTCAAAATGAAACCATTAATGCAGAGATAAATCTGTGAAATTATCACCTTCATTTTTAGCACATTATTGCAGAAGCAACAAATTTACTACTGATGACATATTAAAATTTTGAATTTGGCATTATCTTGGCGAGAAAAGCTGATTTCAGGCATGTGTGTGCTCACAGTGGCTAACCTAATCCAGCAAAAACCCTTTGTTCTCATTATATAATGTAGATTCTGACAGTTCTCCAGGCTTACAATTAGAGTATGACAGCAAGATGACCTGTTTGACATATCACACATTAACCATTCAGTCGATGTGTCATGGAAGCGGTCACAAACACCAATGTATGCTGTTTTAGGGCTTGTGGCTTAAAAAAAAAATCACAGAATCACAGTTTTAGATGATGGAGTTGGCATCAAACTAATGTATTCAGATCAGATGCATCAGATAATATATTGAAGACTCTGTGATTATTTGATCACTTTTGGTCTTCTGTGGCATGAATCCGTGTTTCCTTTAGATACAGAATGATGTGTTTCTGCTGCTTTGAATAGAAATGTTTGTAAGTCTTTGGTAATTCAATCAAACTAAGAGAAATCCAAACAACTCACATATAATCTTAATAGGATAAGAAATCTGAATTTGAGTGTTATACATTGTTATAATGCATCTTGTATGATCCTCCAGTACTGTAATGATTGTACAGTAAATATGATCAAGTATTGGTCTGCTTTTCTGTGACACTCGAAACCTTTGTGGCTGATGAATATCTTTGATATCCTTCCAAACAGACCTCACTAATGACCTCAAACCATCATGACAACCAACCTGAATCTGTTCTCTCAGCAGAAAGCAGACTCTGAGCCCGAGCCAGAGGTGAGTCTGCAGAGGAAGAGATTAACTGTGTACGGTTAGCTTTTAGACTTAGTAACTCCAAAGTAACTTCGTACCTCTAATGTTTATGTCAATTAAAGAAATTTAAGAAATGCCTTTGCAAACAGCTGCAATTTGCATTAGCATGAAGGTTCATTAAATGTTACATAACATTTCAGTATTTTGAAGATACCCTCATAAATTAATTTGTTTGACACATTTATTGATTGACAACATTTCTTGTTCTGGTTTAGGGGACCTCCTCTCCATCAGAAACAGCAATGAGTGAGTCTCCACAGCGCTTTCAGGTCATCTCCACCGAGCCTGCCACAACACCACAGCGAATAGAGGTAACAAGCTGGACTTTGCAACTAACTTACAATGTCATTTTTTTTTTTTTTTTGTTACAATAGAAATTTAAGCTGATGTTACCACAAGAGATTCATTGTTGGAATGTTAATCACTTAAACTAGTTTGCTTTATGTCTCTGACCACATTTCTCTTCCTGGCCATCTTTTTAATGTCTCACATCTTCAGATTGTAACCGACCAGCAGACTGGTCAAAAGATCCAGATAGTGACAGCAATGAACCCGTCCAGTGCTCCCAAGCAGCAGTTCATTCTGGCCACAGCCGATGGCTCAGGGGCAAGCAAGGTCATCCTGGCCTCACCAGAGAGTCACAACACAAAGCAGCTCATCTTCACAGCTGCAGACAGCCTAATGCCAGGAAGAATACAGGTACAATTCCCCCATAACATCATCCATGATGCATAATGTGATGTTGCTACTGCTAATGTCTTAGTTTGGACAGTTGAGCTGTTTTTCAGATGTGTTTGACTTTGCTTTTCAGATCGTCACCGACCCAGTGTCAATGGAGCGGTTATTAGGCCAGTCAGGGGATTTAAGTCGACCTCAGCCAGTGGAGTACTGTGTGGTGTGTGGAGACAAAGCGTCAGGTACTCCAGATGCGACATTTTGCATATACTCTGAAAAACACATCCTGATGTGCAATTCAACAATATTTTCAGTTTCACTGCATCAGCTCTCTCTCACACACACATGCACACTCTGGTTTTGTTTGCGTGTAGGGCGTCATTATGGAGCTGTCAGCTGTGAAGGATGCAAAGGTTTTTTTAAGCGAAGTGTGAGGAAAAATCTGACCTACAGCTGCCGGAGTAAACAAGACTGCGTCATCAACAAACACCACCGCAACCGCTGCCAGTTCTGCCGGTTGAGGAAATGCCTTAAGATGGGGATGAAGACTGAGTGTGAGTTTTTCATCCAAATTAAGGATGAATACACAAGAATAGGTCCACTCACATATAAATCAGGTATTACCAATCTTAACGTTTTAGTTAATCTGAAAAAACTATGGTTTTGTATGAAGTATGCAAAACAAAACACTAACAAAGCACTTGAGCTGTTTTGCAGCTAAACTATAAAACAAGAATGAGAAAAATACTATAAAGACTACAACTTCTAAAAACTTGCAGAGAAGAGATTAATTGTTAATTACATTTTGTGAGTAAATGCATGTTAAATGAATAAATGTTCAGTTTCAACATTTTTTTTTACTACTTTAACTAATTTAACGTTAGAATACTTTGTCATTATATTTACACTGTTTTTATTTCCATTTCATGCACCTCTAGCTTTTATGTATATGGAAATGTAGTAACACACACATTTACTGTGATGAATAATAATTAGGACAACAACTAATTGGATAATGTATCCATCTGTAAATATTCTTACAGAAGAAAAAAAATTACCCTGGTGATTAATTAAAAGAGACCGGTATTATAAGATTTTCTTCTTCCTGCTCCTTTTCAAGCATGGTGGTGTTAATATGTGCTTTGTGGGTTTTTTTTCTGTCCAGTGTTATTTTGCTTTTGCACAAGAAATGTGAGAAATAAACTGTCCAACAATTTTGTTGCAAATTTTAGTAGAATTATTAATAATATTGTTCAATCCTGTTTTTTAACACGGCAAAAATGCAAATTAATTTTATGTTTTTTATTGCTTGTTGGTTCATATTCAGCTGTCCAGAGTGAGAGGAAGCCCATCGACATAGTGCCCAGAGAGAGGCATGCCAACTGCGCTGCCTCCACACAGAAGATCTACATACGCAAGGACCTTAACAGCCCACTTATCGCCACGCCAACCTTTATCTCTGATACAGATACTGATGGCTCCAGGTCAGACCCACAGACAAACATCAAGCCTAAGATCTCTCAGTCATTATGAAGCTGTAATCAATGTGAGCTTGTTTTGAAAATGTCTCATGTCATTTGCAGATCCAGCTTGCTGGACCAGGGAATGCTGGTTAATATCCAGCAGCCAGTCATCCAGACTGATGGAACTTTGCTGCTGGCAGCTGACTCAAAGGTAGATCTGATCATCCTAAAGTTATTGTGACCATAAATGTTACGCATTGTTGTGCTGATGCCCTCTATTTCCCTCTTCTTCTTTTGATATTATTTATTGGAAAATGACAAATCACCACTAAATCATTTGTCTACAGCTTGATTCTGGGCAGGGAGACTTGGGGACGCTAGCCAATGTAGTGACATCACTGGCCAGCCTGAGTGACTCACTGAAAGAAAACCTGAACAATTGGGACACTTCAGGCAGTCAACACGAGGAACAGTCCGCAAGCGAGATAACACGGTCAGTCAACACCCTTCAAACTGGAAACAAGGATTTCATCTCAGGTCATCCTGGAAATATTCTTTGTTTGGTCTGATTTGACTTAGAAGCCTTTCTACAGGGACAATGTGTGTGGCAAAAACATCACAAGTGTAGTGTTATATGTTGTTGAATTACTTTATAGTTTTACATATTTAAACTAAGGGACCTATTTTAAGAGTTTTAAATATCTTACATTAATTATTGTGCAGTTTTAATCTGTCATTTTGTGACACTTCTACGAAAAACAGGTGTTTGATTCAGACGACGAGAGAATGAAAACGTAGATGATAAAGATCAAGCCAAGATTATTTAAATATGTACTTGTAACTAAAGTGTACAATTCTCTGTAGAAAAAAGAAAACATTCATATTTTAAGTTAAGGGTTAAGAGTCAAAGGTCAGTGTTTGTGTATTTCCTTTAGTGCCTTTGACACTCTGGCCAAAGTCTTCAACCCACCTGAAGCAGTGGTTGAACAAAATCAGGCTGAGAGGTGTGTCGGTGGGACCACTATCCAGCTCATTGGCCGAGATCAGGAGACACCCATCATTGAGGTGGAGGGACCACTGCTCACAGACAGCCATGTTGGCTTTAAGGTAGGTTGAGTTAGCATCTAAAGTTACTGAGATGAAAAAAGAATCACAGGAGAATTTAAAGAGAAGAAAAAAGTTTTGTTAACATCACGTCACTATATAAGGTGTATATGTAACACCAGAATGTATTAATGCATATGCACAGTTCCGAATAATAGTCCTGTAAGAGATAAAGATGAAATTGTAGAGAATGAAAGAGGTATCGGTCAAAGAACTCTGTAAGACATGACTTGGTTTCTGTGCAGAAAGAGATGTATGCTTAGATCCTCACTAGATGCTTGATTTTGTTTTTATATTTAGTTGTACAAAAGTGCATAATTGAACAGAAAACCAAATAACTACAAGCTAAACATCAAAATCTACAAAATATCTAAAAAAGAACTAGAAGAATAACATGACCAACATTAGACTCTTAACTATGAGGCTACTGGAGGTTTTCTGCTGTTACTGTCTGAAGCTGCACACACACGTGTGGCACTTTCTCTAGGTTTTATACAGGCAGCGCCTCCAACAAGATGATGTCAATAAATTGACATTCATTTTACTAGTACATAAAATTATTTTATATTAATATCTGTTTATTATACAAAACAAATATGTGCACACTACATCACCAATTTAAATTATCAAAACACTAAAATATTAAAATTATATGTATAAATAGGTCTTTTAAAAGGGAATTTCTGCTCCATCAGTAAGGTCATCCCTATGTAGGCCTTCCACATGTTCTATCATGCCGCCGGCACTTAAAGATTGGACACTCCAACCAATCTGGTTGAAAAAAGTGACCAGAAAACTGCATGGAAATAAAAGAAAATACTTTTATATTAAATTAATTTCTTTATAAAGTATAATAGGATCACTTGTTAGTATACAGCAAATAGCAAGTTGAGAGGACTATTCATTTATTCATTATCCATACCGCTTAGTCCAGTTAAGGGTCGCGGGGGAGCTGGAGCCCACCCTAGCAGCCTTTGGGCGAGAGGAAGGATACACACTCACACTCACTCCCAGGGACACTTTAGCCAATTTAACCTAAAATGCATGTCTTTGTGTGGTAGAAGTAAACCCACACATACACAAGGAAACTCCACACTTCTGTTTGAACCTCTCCCCCAGCCGAGGATCGAACCAGCGACCTTCTTGCTGTGAGGCCACAGTGCTAACCACTGCAGCCAGTTGAGAGGCCTAGCTAGATGCTAACTTTAGTTTCAATGCTAACACTAGTGCTAACAGTGGGATATAAAATGGAGGAGAGTGTTTATTGCCCAACACACTTTAAGCTAACAGTCCTATCAGCTGGCCTGGTGGAAAAGTGAAATGGAACTATACATCCTTTCAGCTGTGACAATAAACTGTGGAACATACTTATCAGAAAGCATGGGGGTCCCTCTTTCTTCTTCCACCCTCTGTGTCTGCTTCTTGGCTTTAGCTGACCATGCCCAGCCCAATGCCCGAGTATCTGAATGTGCACTACATATGCGAGTCGGCATCCAGACTTCTGTTCCTCTCTATGCATTGGGCACGATCCATCCCCGCCTTCTCAGCTCTCGGGTGAGAAGGCATTTCACACAGGAATAATATTCTGCTCTGAGACAACAGCCTCCATGACATCCTGGCAGTTTGCATTATTCATTTAATGTGTCTCTGTTTACTTCAGTCAGGAAGCAAACACTAGCTTGGTGCGAGCCTGCTGGAATGAGCTGTTCACTCTGGGTCTGGCACAGTGTGCTCATGTGATGAACCTATCAACCATCCTCGCTGCCATCATTAACCATCTGCAAAGCAGCATCCAGGATGGTATGGACCAAAGACCTCGCCATCAGTTCACAGTAGGGCACACACACATATAAATAGGAGTGAAGAAGTGTTTTTTTTTTTTTTGTTTTTTGTTTTTTAAGCCAATCAATAGTAGACTTTGGTCATTACAGTAGTTTAAAACTCGATATAGTTATTGATTGCTGATACAGATTATTAAATCATCAGATTATTTGACAACGGCCTAACACTGACTGGTAGCTGCGTCTTCTCAATGCAATGGCATTTTTGTTGTTGTGTACATAACAGTCTTTCTTTATTAATTAAAGCTCAGACGGCTACAAAATAAACTAAATCAATCAATATTGATTCTCAGATTTTTGACATATTCTTTCTTCTCAGACAAGTTGTCGGGAGAGAGGGTGAAGCAGGTGATGGAGCACATCTGGAAGTTCCAGGAATTCTGTAACAGCATGACCCGGCTGGAGACTGACAGCTACGAGTATGCTTACCTGAAGGCTATTGTGTTGTTCAGCCCGGGTGAGAACCTGATGCTATTAACCAATGATGGACATTCAAACTGCTGGGTGTCAAAGAAAAAGTGTAGATGAAACATTATTGGATTTGGAGTCCAACATTTCTGTCTTTGACTTGTCAGATCATCCCAGTGTGGACAGCAACGGTCAGATTGAGAAATTCCAGGAGAAAGCACTGATGGAACTGCAGGACTATGTGCAGAAAACATACCCTGATGACACATACAGGTATTGTAGTAACAGATTTCTGTGGCATGAACAGATAAAGATTTATTGAGCTTGTTGAAATAAACTAAAATAAACTCCATTGTTATTTGGACCACACTGGCAACAGTGGGAAGGGAGTTTTTTCCTTCCCACTGTTGCCAGTGTGCTTGCTCAGGATGGGAGATTGAGTTGGACTCAACTCAGTCTGTTGGTTTCCTTATATAGGTTATTATGAATTGGCCTTCATTATGTTTTCCCCTCTGTCTGTAAAGCGTCTTGAGATGGCATTGCTGTGATTTGACGCTATATAAATAAAGTTGAATTGAAGTTGAATTGAATTGGAAAACAGGAAGTGCAGGTACAAAACTTAATTTGTTATCTAAAAACAAATAAATTCCAGGGACCAAGAAATCTCTGTAAGTTTGCTTTTCTTCAGTTTGACAACAAACGACTTCAGTTTTGCATTGGCATGATACATACTGTTGCCACATCCATCCATTCATTTTCTTAACCACTTAGTCTAAAGCAGGGTTGTGGGAACCTGAAGCCTATGTGAAGCTGGAGAGGCGGGGTACACCTTGGATATTTATAAAGAATGTAAATAGGTGATGAATAAATAGATGAGTGTGAGAAAGTTTTACCTTAATAGAATTCCTTTCTTACCAGTGATACCAACTACTTCTACAAAAAAGATCAGTTTTGGTTAAACTGGGGAACAAACTCACTTTGTGTTGACATGAGCATATCGCTGTGCTTCACAATGATTTCGACTGTAAGGCGGGGTTGTTTAAAGTTAATTTAATGTTGCAGATATTGCTTTAAATAAGCGTGAAAGAGAAAGGTATCACATGACTGCACACAATTACAAAGGTTTTATGACCCCAGGATGGTTTAGATAGTGTGTTGGGTTTATTTACAACAGCCACAAAAATAAAACGAGGCTTCATGTGTAATTATAGCCAATTCTACTTTTAAGACACATTTAGAAATAAATCAGTAATCAGTCCTACATGGTGAAAAGTATCCAATAAGTTCTTCTAGTGAGAAGACATGCCTCGCTATGTCTATATCTTTCATCTATTGATAAATGTTCTCATGCAAAATACAGTTTGAGATTCTCCATGTCTTATATCCTTGTGTTGGTTGCTAAGGTATTTTATTATACAACAGTTTAACTCATTTTAAGTAATCACATTAGTATAAATCCAGTCTAAAGGGAAAATGTCCAGTTAAATACTCTAAATGGTTTTGTACGATCAGCTTACAGTGGGGCATTAAAATGAACAAAATACACTCAGGTGTAGAAAGAAATAATTCAAATAAGTTGTTTTTGCAAATTGAGAAAGCACAACAAAATATGACAAGAATTTAAGATGATTTAGCTTGAAATGTTTTTTTGTTTCCTCAGGCTAACCCGTATCCTGACTCGTCTTCCTGCGCTGCGCCTAATGAACCCAAGCATCACAGAGGAACTTTTCTTCACCGGCCTAATAGGCAATGTCTCTATCGACAGCATCATTCCTTATATCCTTAAGATGGAGACAGCTGAATACAACAGCCAGAACTCTGACTCTGTCGAATGACATCACACCCAGCGCCTGAACTGTCTTTTTAAACGTTAAAGAGTCTCCTATTCAGGTTTACTCTTTTCTTTAGGGAGAGCGAAAGCGTTGAACTGCAACCTAAAATGCTGCAGTAGCCTCTTGTTTTCTAACAATGCATGGTTCAAAGTCAATGGGGGAATGCTTGGTAGATTAGGGGAACATGGCTTTGGAAAGCTAAGATCAATGGGAATGTTTTCTGCAGTTGATCCAGTCAGTGGCTCTGAATCACATGAAGAAAAAAAAATTTGCTGCTGCCTCGGCTATCATCTCCCTTAATTTCTTCATAGCACTTCAGTCAGTGTACATTATCCTTTCATTCAAGCCTTTTAAATTGTCTTATGTTTGCTGAAGCCTTATTATGCTCTTACATAACCATTTATGTATTTAAATGCTAGCTTTTAATTATAATATATCAGATAAGACATTAACGTATTCCAGACTAAAAAATATATAAAAGGAGAAATCTTTCAAGTGGAAGAGGTCATTTTCCTGTTCACAAAGATCTTTAAGCCAAAGTAAATTTGATTTACTTTTGCAGCTTGAAGTGTTTGTTTATGTTTGCTTTTGCTAACACCAGCACAGTATAAAACTGGTCTATTAAATCAGTGGTTCTCTAACTTTTTGTGTCACAATCCCCAGGACAGCATATGTAGGTGTTCTCCTTCCAAGCCCCCATATGACAACTAAGTGATTAATTGTGTGATATATATATATCAAATAGGAAATCTTGCAACCATCCTCTGGAAAACTCAGAATCTTCATAAATAAGGAGGAAAAAGTGTTTTTTGATGGATTCGGTTCACCGCTGTGACAAATCACCCACATGCCCAAAATCAACTTCTCTCACCAAGACAATGCCAAATTCAGATTTTTAATATGGCATCTGTAGCAACTTTGCTGTTTCTGCAGTAATGTGTTTTAAAATGAAGGTGCTAATTTCACAGATTTATCTCTGAATTAATGGTTTTATTTTAATATTCCTGGTAAAAATCCCAGATTGATTCTATTTATCTTGATTCTATATATCTCTGTATCTTTTACAATTGTCTGGGTCCTGGCAACAAGTTTAAGAACCACTGTTTTAAATGACTGTGCTAAAAATTTTGACTGCAACAAAGACAGAGTTTTCCCAATCTGAAGATCTGTAAGATCTTTCAGGGTAAAACATGAACATGCTTTCTATGTTTTCTGTTTTTCATCTAGAAATAAAGTACAATTATTTAATTACATTTTGAATAATAGCTAAAACACTTTGGACAGCTAGGGTGACAAATCTGAATTATGTTTGCCATCCTTAACCCTTTATTGGGCACTCATACCTGGAAATTAAATTTGCAATAATAGAAAAGAGTCTTACGATAATATTGAAGAATATTACAAGACTTTAAAACTTTGATACTTTTTCCTTAAATAACAGAAGTTTTATAGTACTTTGTAGTAGTTTGTAGTAGTATTTTTATCATATGTTATGGTGAAGTAGCTGGGATGTAGCCCGATCTTTTATGATTGGTGTGGTTCTATGATTTCATGGACTAACATACAGAGGCATTTTGGATGTCCAATAAAGTGATCAAATATGGTAATTTGCCCAATAATGGGTTAATATTTATGTAAATGGCCTGGCTATCACAGTGCTGAGATAGCTCTTAATGCTGTGCTTTCCAATTTTAACACATTATTCCATCCTGCTGTTCAGAGAACTTGAAAAGCAACAAAATTGCAAAAGTGAAATCAGCCAGTTAAAATGACCAGAAGTCTTTTCTTATACAAAACATTCCCATTTTTTTCCCCACTCAATCTCATGCATAAATGTGCATGTGTTTTAACATGGTACATAAATGTCTTTAGGCTATCATGATTATGTTGGAAAATCTGTGCAATCACCTCATCACTTTTCCCCCCAATGACAATCAGATTTATGTTTCCTTCTCCATCAGTGTCATGATTATGTTTGTCCGCCTAGATTATCAGTGCAAATTTCATCCACAACAATTATTTGTTGTAAAGAGGAGGATTGTTTGAAATATTTGGGCTTAAATGTAGCTATGCTACTGGTCTTTTTTTTTTTTTTTTTTTTGCATTTGCATTCGGGTGCACATAATTCAGCTTCTGTGGTTTTCCACTGCATTCAGGCTGACTAAAAACTTTTTTAATGTTTGTTTTATTTTATAAACTCTTCCATTGTGCATAAATTTGCTTGTTGCATACTAAGTGTACTTAAAGTTTGTGTGGGCAGGTTTCCCTGGTTTAAAAAAAAAAGAAAAGAAAAAAAAAAGAAAAAGAATTTTGTGGTAAGTCAGCCTTGAGTGCATTGATGTCTTGAAGACAGTATGAAGATATGCATTGGCTTACCATCTTGTGTAGTTCACAAATATCCACAGCAACATGAATGACAGTAGGGATGTAAATAAGTCAACAAGGAAGATGTCTTGTGAAACAATTACGAGTTTAAGACCTGAACAGACTGTTTGTAAAGGCACTTATGTGAAATGATATTTGTACATGTAATTTCATTAAAATGAGTGCATGTAATTTTTAAGCAGGGTTTTATAATCTTGTTGTCGTCTGCCCTGGTGAGGAGCATTGTTTTTATTTTATAGTGCAATGCTATGCATGATGAAGTTGCTTAGGCACATTTTAATAGATGCAGTATGAAAAGTGTTGATTTAAATGTGGCTTTAAATATTTACCGCAAGCAGCTGCCACTTTAGAGGTCATTGGAGCTCTTTATCTTTTTCTTCTGTGAACTGAGTATCCTATGGTTAACAATTTATACTGTGTAAATGTACTCTGTTTTTCTGAGATGTTTGTCTTTTAACATTTTAGAATGAAAATTCAATCAACATTCATGTGTTGCTCAAGTCGGTCACAAACCTACATTTCTACCTCACAGATATAAATCAGATGTATTAATTGCCTGAGCTCTTGTATCAGCGTTCCAGTCTCTGAGGCCGACTTCTCTGAAGTCATGCATTTTAAACAAAATAAACAAATATTCATTCAATATGACATGGCTGAAGTTGTTAATCGCTGAAACTGATTATGAGAGTGTTTTATGTTTGTTAAAAAAAAAAGAATAGGATTTAATATTTATTTACAGAATTCATTCAATGAACTGATAGTGCTAAAACTTTAGTGACTATATGTGGGAAAATCCACTAATTTTTCTCCCTAAGAGGAGTAACTGCATTTCATCTTTAGTTACAATAGTATTAAGCTTTGAAATTATGTTAAAATAGGCAGTTATCATAAAAAGCACATCCTAATTTGACAGAAAATAATTCTGTATGTATTACTGATTGTATCATTTACTTCTATGCTGGATGAACAAATAGTGATATATGGGAATTCTGTAGTTAAATTATTTGAAACAATAATTTAAAGTATGCTGGTGTGAATGTATATAAAAAACAAATTTTTAAGCGTGCATAATTATTTTTCAACGACTGAAAGTTGTATCCAGGTAAAAACTACAAGTACCGTCGGTAGCCTCGGCAACAGCGTTGAGTTAAACGTCATCAACACGCGTTCGCCAGTGTGCTTGTGCGACTTCAGGCACACGAACAGTTATCAGATGCTACATATGGTTAAATAAGTAAATAAAAAAATGCCTATGAAAGGAAGATTTCCAATCAGGAGAACCATGGAGTATCTCCAAAAGGGTGACATCATTTTCAAAAACAAAGTGAAGATCATGACGGTGAATTACAACACACACGGACAGCTCAGCGATGGAGCAAGGTCAGAGCTAACATTTAGCAACGTAGCAGCAAGCAGAGTATGTAGATAAATAAATATCTAACTTACTCGCATGTTACAGTTCAATTTATTATTATGAAAAATGTGAAATATTTAAATCTGTACAACTAAACTTGCATACAGTGTTTGCCATTATTAATGTGCCATTTTTGCTGTTCAGTCTCAAGGAAGTATTTCCATCATTACACACTTTCACTGAGATGTCATTTATTTTTCACATATTTACAGTATTCATATCTGAATATTTTGAGTTTGAGACTGCTCTTAAGATATTCCGCCTTTCTGTGTTTTGCAGAAAGTTTGTGTTCTTCAATATTCCTCAGATTCAGTACAAAAATCCATGGGTCCAAGTAATGATGTTCAAAAACATGACACCGTCGCCGTTCCTGAAGTTTTATCTGGGTGAGTTGTCTCACATGTTTATAAAGTGATCATGAGACCTGCCTGCAAACTTTTATCAGCTTTGTGCTTATTGCATCTGATTTTATATCCCCTGTCCAGATGATGGAGAGCAAGTACTAGTAGATGTTGAGGGGAAGGACCACCAACAAATTTCACAACATGTTAAGAAGATTTTGGGCAAATCAGAGTAAGTAAACAGATGCAATAATATCTACATTCAGTAGTTTCAGGAAATTTGCAGCTCTTTGCTTTTAGTGTTTTTTTAAAATTTTTTTTTAAAATTCCTTTTTTGCTTCTATTCTGCAGATTTAATTTGGAATGGATACATGAAAGCAAATGCATGTTTAGAGCCATGTTAAACATGATTATTCAGATTCAATAAATATAAATTTATCAACAGCAGTACATACTTTAATTAAATTTAAAGGTAAAGAAAAATTAGGCAAAGGTGAAAAAGTAAAAGTGAATTGGGATGAAAATGTGTCACCGCTAACATCAGAAAATGGCACAATTCTGTTTAAATGTCAAATTAATCATGACATTAAGGTATGAGGCACAGCAGCAGGTGTCTGAGTCCTGCAAGGTGCTAAATAAAATTCAGTTTTTACAATGAAACCTTTTGCAACATGAAATCTTAAAACGTATTCAACAGAACTGTCATTATCACACTGTGAAAAGCACAACAAGATTGTTTGTTCATATATTGATTTGGTTTTATTTCTCTCACCAGAGAAGTTTTAAAAGCTGAAGCTCAAGCCAAGATGCAGGCTTCTAACCCTGCAAACTTTGGGCCGAAGAAGTACTGTCTGAGGGAGTGTATCTGTGAGGTGGAAGGCCAGGTGCCATGCCCGGGCACCACGCCACTACCGAAAGAGATGACGGGCAAATATCGTACACGGATGGCGCAAGCACAAGAGTGAGAGGCTGTGAAGGACAACAAACTTATTTTTTTATGCCTCACAGGACAATATTCTGGTATTCTCTTTTTTTGTTATGAATAAATTACTGCAGGGCTGATACTGCTCCCGACAGCAGCAACAATCCACTGGCACATGACCTGACAGTTTTCAAATCGACACTTATTGCATCAGTTTTACATCAGTTAGTATTGACCTAAAGCTGGACACTGTAACATTAACATAAAAATAAAACTTATATTTGCCCATGCGACTCTGATAACCTCTGTTCTCTTTCCTTTAAAAAAAGAAGTTCATCTTAGGTAGTCAGCTACAACACTCAAAACCACTAAAGGTGGCTTTAAAAAAATATTGCTATACAATGTTTTGTTGAGAAAACATTTATGTGGATCTTACTTTGATAATTACTGTACCTGCCAACTAAACTTTATTTTTGATCGTGTTTGCATTTTGCCAGCCCTCACTGGTAGAGGTAACATGAGGTGATGTCTGCAACCCACTGAAGTTGTTCATTTAGCACAGCTCATCCAGGATGGCACATCAATGCATGCTGTGTCTACCAGCATGGGTTTAAGAGTATGGAGGAAATACCAGGAGGAAGATTAGCACTGCTAGGGTCTGATAAAAACCCTGCGCTCACAGCCCAACGTTGGTGTCTTGTGCTCTTTATGGATGAGAGCAGATTCACATTGAACACGTGACAGATGTAAGAGTCTAGAGACACGGTGGAGAACATTGTGCTGCCTGCAACATCCTCCAGCATGACTGTTCAGTGATGGTCTGGGGAGGCTTGAGAGCCACACAGACCTTCATGTGCTTGCCAGAGGTACCCTGACTGTCATTGGGTACCTAAATGAGATCCACAGACCCCATTGTTAGACTGTATGCTGCGGCAATGAAACCTGGGTTCCTCCTGGTGCACACAAGCTCCAACTGCAACTTAAAGGATCTGCAGGAAACCATCTTAAGGCTGAACAAGACAACCCAACTGATCCTTAGTTCAGTGGTATTTTGGAAACGTAAGTGGTTTCAGCTTTTGTGGATAATTGTTGTTGTATTGTTGTATGTCTGGCTTTTATTTTTTCCTGTCCAGACGATGTTAGAGAAAAAACGTGCAAGTGTAGAACAGCCTTGGGGTGACAGAAATCACAAAAACAACAGATGTCAACACTTTTAATCATCTGAGATTCATTTATTTGGTGCTGAAACTGAATTATCTCAAGTTAATAAACTAATTTTCTGTAAGTCAAATGTTATTTTAAAGTTCCATAGATGTCACAAATGTCACTCGTGTCACCTCTTAAGCAAAAATCAACTGCTAATACATTTAAGACAATCCATGTGACAGAACATGTAGTGCCTTTTTTTTTTTTTTTGCTTAAAATCTGCAGATGTCACTGATACACAACTCATGGTCTCTGCTTTGAACACAAATATGGACAATCAAGACAAAAAGCACAATAACAAATCAGGTTAGTTCTGACTTAGCAGCACTAAGAATAATACTCGCTGGCACTCATTTAGTGTTAGTACATGGTATGTGGGACAAAACGGGTCTACAATGTTGCTTTGATCTGAAGGGCTACTTAACCATCTCAAATATGAGCGAGTTTCTGTCCACACCAGCTTTTCAACAACTTTCCATGTCCAACTCAGTTGTCAATAGTGTTAAATAGGGTTGAGTAACTACACACAGTGCAGTTTGAGGGCAACCTAAACTATTAATTCAACATGCATCACATACAGATCTCGGCTGATGGCATAAAACCAGTGACTTTACTAAACAACTGTGTCCAAACATCTTAAGTAAAAAGAAGAGAAGGAAGACAAGTCCAGCCACTTCACACAGACACATGCAGTACAAGTGCCACTGTAAACATAAGAGCTCTAGTCGACTGCAGGACGTGGAAAACATTTGTTTACTTGGACTTCTGTGGGATCAAACTCAGATCTTCAGATTAAAAAAATGTCCCTCATCAGCGAGACATCTGACATTTAAATGAGATTTTACAGAAAAAAAAAAGTGGCAGCAGATTTAAAAAGTAAGAGCAAATATTTCTGTTGTAGCTATTGTACCAAAAGTGTGGTAATTAGCTGTGTGATCGATGATCAAAAGCTTGCAAGCATTGGCACAAAAGCGACGCGAAATATAAAATGACTCAAGGTTTGTCTGGTAAAACCTAAAATCTACTGGCTTGTGAGTTCTGCAACAGCATTTAGTGACTTGTAACTCTTAGATGAACGGGACAGTTAACTTGCATTTTGTTCATGGCCCTGTTTGAACAGTGAGGCATGCTTCAGTTGTCTGCAAATACCAAGTTATTAAAAGTGCTCACAAAGTGACACAAACCATGAGACAGATTTTAAACGCTGTCTATCAATGGTACAAAGAGGAGTCAAGTTGTACTGATGGTAATTTAGTTTAACTAATTCAGATTAATTTTCTAAACGTAGAACATTGTTCTAGAAGCAACGAGTCTTCCTTTGATAAGAGCTCTTGGGTTTTTTTTTGTTTTTTTTTTACTTGCAGATTCTGCTGGACAGCAAAATCCTCAAGCCATGTTTCAACCACAACCATCTCATTTAGCCCTCATTATAGCAACATTCGACCATCTCGTTTATGTCTGCTCTATCACATTATGCCCGTGTTATTCAACATGCTTGTACGAATCACTTTTTGCTTTTTGCTATCAGTGCTTATAAATTGTGCAAGCTGGGATGGACTCCAGACTTATGCAAGCTGATGCAGGATCAGTGGTTAAGAACAGGGTTTGCATGTGAAGGAAACTGAATCCAGACTACCGAGCTTTAATACATATTTAACTGAAGGATTAGGTCGTGGTTCAGCAGACCTCACCCGAGCTAACCTTAATGGGATCATTAGTCAAGCGAACTGGCCTTTCAAGACTTGTGTAGCAGGAGACTTAGGGGGCAGAACGAGTCAGTGCTTCTTCTTTTTCTGTTCCTGCAGAGTGTGCTGTAGCTCTCTTAGATTCTCTGACAGCAGCTCAACCTCGTCGAGACGCCCGCTGAGCTTTGCGTCAAAAATGTAGGCCCTAATGTTATCGATCTGCTGCAGCAGCAGTTCCTCCTCTATCATGTCCACGTCAGGCAAAAATTCGTCATCGTCCCCATCAAACGGGTTGGTTGAGACCTCTGGTGAGTTTCCAGAGTCCTCCAGGAAAGGATTGCTTGCATCAGTGTCATCTTCTTCAAAAGGGTTGCCAGGTGCGGTCTCAGCCGGTTTTTCCTCCTCTGCATCTTCATCAAAGGGGTTGTATTCTTTCTTCCCATTGGTTACTCCTTTGTGCTCCCTCTTGATGTCTTCAAGGAATGGATTGGATGGATCATCCTCAATGGGGGTTGAGTCCTCCTCTTCAAAAGGGTTGAAGGAGGTACTACTCTGGTCTTCACTTTCACCACCAGGGGGGGTTACATGCCCTCCTAAGCTCCTCAACCTCGGAGGAGACTCTTCTTGAGATGCGAGAGTAGGAAATGCTCTTCCAGCTGATGGACTCCTCTCCGCCTTGGGAGTCAGCACTTCTGTTTCTGTGTCCTCTTCTCCCTGAAAGCCTCCTGTTGGACTGATATCCAGAGATGGCTTCCAGGTGAAGGAAGGCTGAATGGAGCAGACACCAGCGGCCCATTGCTCTCTCTCTTCCCGTTCCCGGGCCTCCAGGCGCTGAAGCTCCCCCTGCTGCAGGCTTTCTTCCTGAGCCAGCTTTTGAGAGAGTGCAATGGCTAGACTGGTTTGCTGCTGGTCGTATTCGTCCTGCAGCTGGCGCAGGTTCTCCTCCAACATAGCCACTTCATCTGTTCTTTGGGCTTCTCGTGCCTGGCGAAGGAATGACTGAATGTTTTCAATCTGCTGCAGGAGGGGGTCTTCAAGCTCGCTGCGTGCATGGACGGAGTCTGCCGAGGGCAACCAACCGCCGGCTTTGGTCATTCGTGGCGCTCTAGGGGCCTGCAGCAGCTCTCCATTGGCAGGTGGACGGTTTTTCTCAGACTCCTGTCTCCTCCTCAGAGACTCCTGGGCTGCCTGTTGAGCAGGAAAATATGAAGAATCGACAATAAGCCGTTTGTTTGTCCAGTTACGAATAAAACATGTAGTTGAAGAAACTCACTCTCTCTTGCTGGAGTCTCTTCTCTTGTTCCAGTTTCCTCTTTTCTTTTAGCTCTTCATATTTCTCCCTAGTGGGTAAAGACATAAGCCCCAGCAGCTTCTCCTGAAACAAGCAGCAGCCAAAAACAGAAGATTTAGCTCTATAAAGTAGTGGAATCTGCCTGCACACTGTTCAGGCTCAGATTCACCATTACTAAAACTAGTTTATATGTATTTTGTATATCTACGCATCACAGCACAGCCTGCAGTGATCCAGGCTGGACATTATTATGTACACCAGATTCCTGATACACAAAGTTATAGATGTGTTTACTGAAGCAACTGCACAGGTGTCAAACATCAGTCCTCGAGGGCCAGCATCCTGCATGTTTTTGTTGTCTCCGTGGTCCAAAACACCCGAACTGAATGAAACGAACGATCAGGTTGAAAGGAAGCTGCTGGATCCATTTGATTTGAATCAGGTGTGTTTGAGGAGGGAAATAACAAAAACCTGCTGAGGACTGGAGTTTGACACCCCTGAACTATTGCTAAGTTTAATGCAAAATGCAGCAAGGACTGTTAGGGTCACCTGACTTTCTGAGTCAATTATCATCCTATCTTCATTTTCAAAGTTCATAAGGAACACATGGTTTTTTCATACACACCTCTCAGTTCAGTCCGATTGGCTACAAAATTCATTCATTTTCTTCTTTTTAACCTCCCATGTCTTTATAAATCACAGTATCAAAGTACCTTCTGGTGTAGATTGCACAAGTTGCTCTATCCATCATTTTATGCAGAATTTCATGCAGTCCTTCTCTGTGGTTAAACAGCTTTATCATGTTCTTTGGGATATTATAAACTTCGCTTGTCATAATTAGCTTTACCCTCTTTTGTTTTTATCTTTTTATGTGCTGTCTCACCTGGACAAATAGCGTAGCTGTGTAGCGGATCATCCTCTGTAGTTGGAGTGTCTTTGGATGTGGTGGGGGCTCGTCTTTTAGTCCCAGTGTTAAAATCCTCTTACTAAAAGAGGAAAACACATCTGTCATTTCAGTCCTTAAATATAAACCGTCATGTTTAGTTGTAAGAACAGTGCTCAGGTTTGACTGATAAGTACCTTAGAGCATCGATTAGCTCGTAGTATTTCTGAACCTCCAGTCTCAGCCCTCCAGCAGTGTCAAGGTTATAAGTGGTTTCTCCAGCGCTGTGGAAGTAAGAAAAATGTTCATGTCTCGGGTTAAAACGAAGACATTTGTTAAATTGTAAATAACTTTACTTTAAATACAGCTTACTTGAGAGACTCGGCCATTCGTATATACTCCGGAGCCTTTTCATCCACCTTCTCCATGCACATCCTTAGCCTCTGACAACAGCAACAAAAAAAGCAGTGAAATATGAGACAGATACATGAGTGCAGACGTCATAGCATTAAAGTTTTACAGAATCAGCTGCAGCACTTGTGCAACCAGAACTTCCACTGCGACGCTGTGACACCAACCTCGTAAAGCTTCACTACGTCTGGCACACGGTCCTTCTCCTCTAACTTCTGCTGTCTCTTCAGCAGCGTGTCCATACAGTGGTGACAGCAGCGAATCTTCTCGTCATCCTTTTCCTCCAACATGGAGGTCACACTGCTCAAACTGCTGATGCTGCCTCTCCTCGAGCCCATCCCGCCACCCCCACCGCCTCCTGCCGGGGGAGACTGCGTCTGACCAGGACTTCCCGGCACACACAAAGCCTCACGAGTCCCATTAATGAGTTTTTCTGTTTAAAAGGGAAGGAAAAGGGCTCACAGCACCGACACCCGAACAATAAAACTTTTTCTTCTTATAGTTCCAATGTGTTTTTTCATGCTTACGGGCCAGAGGTAGCGGGACAAACTCCATGCACCTCCTGCACATGATGGACCCGCAGAGGCGACAGTGGTGCCGCCTGTTACGAATGTTGAACTTGTTTCCACAATCAGGACAGAAGGGGACGTCTGAGTCGTTAACCCACGACACGACAGATTTCTCAATGGCTGAAAAGCAGGTGAAAACTTATTATGTGCTGCATTGTATTAATTATATTTACATTACCTGAAGAGTGGTCAGCATAATAATGACAAAAAAAAGAAAAAAAAAAACAACACAAAACAAACCTCTGATTTTAGCTGAATCTGAGCTGATTCTGTCAAACGCCGTCAGCTGAAATATCAATTTGTAAATGGTTAATAGTTTCATTCTTAAACCTGTTTTAATCTTAATCTCAGAAGCAGCAGGAGAAAAAAAACTTCAATTTGGATGAATTACTATTGTAATTACACCTTTTCAAGTCTGATGATGAGCTTGTTCACTTCAATGACATAATGATCTATCCGGGCTGCTCGGTGTTTCTTAAAGACATCCAGGTGACTTCTAGTTGCTCCTATCAAAGAAATGACCAAGACTCATTAGATATATTCAGCGACTTGGTCCTTCTCATATGAAAAACATTTTTAGTCCCATCTTACCAAGTTCCTGGGGCTCCCACATGTAAGGGTCCACTCCTCCATAGTAAAAGGACTCATAACTGCCAGTTTCAGGCCTGTCGTCCCCATCCCTCTTCAGGAGCTTATCTTTGGCTTTCTTTGCCTTCTGAACCAAACCTGAACACAAAACAATGCAAGGAAAAAGAACGAATGTGAAAAAAATCTTAAAACAATCTCATGAACACAAAGAACTTGCTGTATCCTGTTAGATGTGCACTTTTCACAAGAATACATAATAATTATTAGGAATGCTGCACAACCTCCATCTACACTGATTCGATTCAACAATGTACCAGCGTTGTACCTACTTTTAAGCTGGCCTCGAACATGTCGCTCATCCCCCGAGTGCTCCTCTTCGTAATGGCCCTGGAGTTGATAGAATGACTGAAGGTCCTTTAGGCACAGTGGGCAAAGAAAGCCCTCCTTCACTTCACCTGTGCCCTCAAAAGGGGGTGGGTAGCTGGAAGCCATGATAAGCGCAGGAGGGTGTGTTCTTTATGAGGGGGTGCAAGGTGGCATGATCCTACTTGGACCCACATGTCATGGGGTATGCAACATACCCCAGTTAGTTCCCTAACATCTGAGGGAAATCTTGGTGTACTGTAAGACAGTATGAAGCAGGGTGAGAGTAAAAAACAAAAAACAAACATTAAATCACTGATATTAACATTTAGGATTAAAACAGCTTAATTTGTTTTAAAAGCCAATACAGAATTAAAGATGTGTCCTGACTGACACGAGGAAACAAACAGTTTAATTTACATGAAAAGTTCCGGTGTTGAATTAATGACAATGAGTGGCATCGATGTCATCACAACAAGGGTTGCAGGAGTTGCTGAGTTAACAGTCTGAGCAATAGTTTATTAATACAGAAAGTCAGAAAGGTTAACTTTTTTAATATCTTCTATTGCATTTTACCCTAACTTGTAAACCAGCTGCCATTACTGAAGAGAAAGGGCTCAACTCTCGACCTGAAGACATCTAATTTTTAACCAGCTCAAGTTGACATATGCCTTAATTGTTTTTTTTTTTTTTTTAATAACAAACCATTCGTTTTTACAGCCAACCCGCGCAATAAGGGAGAAGTTGCTGGGTGTGTCCTCAAACATGCCAGATCTAAATACTCATCAGTTTATAAGCAAGCCCTTTTGTTTTTAGTTGGTACTGTTTACTAATTTAATCCCAGTTTTGGCGAATAGAGAAAGCAACGTTAGCTGGAGATGCTATTAGCTGCACAACAACAGTTTTATCCCCAGAGTCGCAGCTCGAGCAGCGACATTTACTAACGTCAGTCTTCATATAATCATGCAGCAACCCACCAGTCAATGCGATGAATCGTTTAAACTCACAAATGAAACCGAAGATAACTGTGCTGCTGACAGTTTGGTATTTTCCTAGACAGCTCGACAACAGCAGCTGCAGCAGCAGCAGTGGCCCTACCCGGTCATGTGATTAGGCTTCAGTCTGTAAGGAAGGAGAGGAGGGACAAACCACACGAAACAAAACGCAAACTCAAATTAAACCCCTAATCATTAGCTGAGGAGGAGTTCAGGTTTTAGCAGTATGCGTTCTCAAAACAGCTAATTAAAAAGCTATTAAAACATTTTTCCATATATTGTCAATTTACATAAACCTCTTTGTAAAAAAAAAAAAAAAAAAGAAAAGAACGAATCATTGAATAAATAAGTAAATAAAAAAATAGTGATACATATTAAATTGAATGTTGCTTTGGTTAACCTAGCTTTGTTTTATTGGACAAGGTAAAGCAAGCTTAGTTGCATAACTAAGGTGGCCCTGAAGCAATTCAAGGTCCAGTAGCAAATGAAGCAATTAAAAGTATATCTTAAAATATAAATGAAATAAATTTAATGAACACAAAAAGCTAATGTTGAATCTGATAAAAATACAAGAATTAAAAGTTATAATGTTGTGAATTATATGACTGCAATTATATGATTATTTTTTCTTGGCCTTAGTAATGAGCAGCAGTGTTCTGGACGAAGAGCATCTGTCTGCTGGACATTTTAGGGAGATGGTATAACAGTAGTCTAGTCTGAAGAAAAATGCACGGACAAGTGTTTTTTTTGTAAATCCTGTGTCAGTCCTTTAATCTTTAATATGTTCTTTAAGTGATAAAAAGTGACGGCTCAAGTTCAGGTCTCAGATTTCTGGCTTAGTTGTTGGTCTTTAACTTAACAGTTTTATACAGTGATGACTTAATCTTTCTTCCTTGACTTGGAAAAACTATTATTTCATTTTTTTTTTCTTCATGTAGCTAAAGGAAGTTTCTGGTAAATCCAAGCTTTTATTTGATTAATCAGTTATTTAGTTGTTGTTGTTTTTTTAAAAAAAATGTAATTGGTACTTTTTTGGCTTTTTCAACAATTTTTTTTAAGTGTTGAGCTGAACAAGCCAGAAGAGTACAAATTCACCAGTTTTCTGGGTACTTTAATAGTTCTCCTTGATTTTTATCATAGGCTACTGGAAGTTGTGTTACATCTTGATGTTAATGTAATACACCTGTCAGGGAAATACCCATGCTTAATAATAATAATTAATAAATACACTTTAATAGGCTTTTAATTACAGTTAGATTAAATTAGTCTGTTTTTTTTTCTTTTTTCCTTCCTTCCTTTTTCTTTTGTTTTAACGGTTCCAGTGATTGCACTGTATCTTTCTCTACTACAAGTTTTCCACTTTTTTGTTTGGATTTTATCCACATTTTAGACAAATATGACTGGTAAGCATAATTGGCTACAGATACATTTAAAATACTCTAAACACTTTTTAAAATTTATTTTCATTGATATAATTGTTGTTGTTGTTTTTTTTGTTACCAATTAGCCAGCTGCAACAGTTCCACCAACTCTTGAAATTCTTGAACTGTAGTTTAATTTTTTTCATAAATGCAAATCTCAGGATAATCGCACATTATCTTTCGGGAAAGATCTAATAATTGTCTGTTTGATTTTTTCTGAAAAAGGTAATCAACCCTATTATGCCATATCTCAATTTCTGACCCTTTGCAATATTTTATGGTAAAAACTTGTCTCGAAACTCAAAACTGATACTTGTCTTCTGTCGGGTTGAAAAAATAATTATATACTACAATAATTTTAGGACTAGATCAAAAATTCAGATCAGAAGAATTAGATTTTTCTCCCAGTTTTTCTTGGGTCAGTCTTTAAAGGGTTATTTACTAGCCTACACATTTATTTATTTATCTATTTGCATTCAAATCTTTCCAGTTCATGTTATGAATGTTGGCTTTATGCCATTTTAAGAGCGTCACTAATTAACATAAGATAAAAATATGTAAAAATAGAAAACCACCTAGAAAACCATCATACAAAGTTACTGCAAAATGCAGTGGGCTTCACTGTCAGATAACGTCAATATTGTCACTGTCCTCCATCTAAAATTGGGATACTTTGTGCGTGGACCTGATCAGAAATTACTCAAAGCTCATCTTACTATGTTTTCTGTTTTGTTTTTTCCTGCGTAATGGCAGTTGCACAGTCCACAGATGGAGTTCAGAGGGACCAGAATTCAGTAATCAGGAAACATCACCACAACGAGCTCTCCATCTCTCGGATTCTTGAGGTTTAATGTGCATTTGTCGGGTCTATATGGACACCAACTATGTGCTGTGCAACAAGCTCGGTTAAATATGGCAATGGATCCACTTTCTGCCAGCAACATGGCTCATCATACTTTAGGTGGTTCCATAAGGTGATCACTCTATCATTCTGCCCCATTAGACCCCTTTGACTGACTAAACAATTCAATGAGACACGTATGTTCTTCAAATAATAATAATAATAATAAAAAAAAACATAAGGGGTTGACTTAAGTCGTCTTTTAATTTACAATACTGACTGATATAATCTCGAAAAATAATCAGTGACACGCTTTATTTGCTGTGGCATTCTTTATATCTTACATAAGTAGAAAATAATAAACACAAATCAGTCAAATAAAGTATTTCCTTGCGGTAAACCAGTTTTAATTATATCTAAACTCAAGCATGTACAACACTGACGAGCGCGTTGCCTCACAGAGGGAACGTCGCTGAAGCCAGGAGCTAATTCTTTAATCCTAAAACTTAGAATAAGAACAAGTAGCCTAATCTACAGAACATAATAAATATCAATACGCTTCTAATAATGATAAATAATAGGTCATTTTGTATTCTGAAAACTCGATGTAGCTACTGCAAAATGTCAAAGTTTGGAGGCATTTACGCACAAGTACTCCAAACTAAAGTATTAGATAAATGCTTTGCGTTTATGTTAATAACTGTCTGCAGAAGAAAATTGCTTAAAATGATAACTGATTAAATTACTTTAACATTTCTTAATAACTCTTTAGTGTCACTTTATTTTTACATTTATTTTCTTTACAGCAAAGCAATACGCGCAGACCCGGCATCGTTCTCTCTATATCCTCATTTCACTAAATCCTCCTCTGGTGCAAACCTTTTGCCCGGGTGCTGTCTTTTCTCAGCAACGTGACTCTTATTAATGTTGTCTAAAAGGTCGAGCAACAAGCTGGTTTTACTGCAGCTCTCAGAGTCCAAAACATCACAGGGACTGTTTGTGCCCAATTCCGGACTTCCGTTATCCCAAAACCGTTTTCCGGGATGCTGACGTTTTTCCAACTCTTTGAGGTCTTCATCTTCTTCTTCTTCCTCAGATGAATCCCAGTTTTCATTGTCGTCCTCATCCTCGGGATTACGCTTACCTGGATGCTGGCGTTTGCTGTGCAGCAGCAGGTAACGCTTGCCTGGGTGCTGCCGTTTGGAAAGTTCGCTGATCGGTATAACGGGACTTTCTGAAATGTCTCCTGTCATTGAGCGCTTTCCTGGATGCTGCCGTTTCTGGAGCCCCATGAACAGGTGCATTTCATCCTCTCGTTTGCCTGGATGCTGTCTCTTTTGCACATCCAAGTATTGCTCGTCATCATCCTCTTCTCTCCTGCCTGGGTGCTGCCGCTTCTCCAAAGCCTCGATGTATCTCTTACCAGGGTGCTGTCTTTTTGTCATCAGTTCTGATTGAGAGAAAAATCCATCTAGAGAGAAAAACGGTAAAAGACTTCTTTATAATTACCATAACAGACACCAAGTCTACTTTTAATTTCAGCTCACATGAAAAGAAAGGGTTCTCGCTGCACAGCTACCTCGTGCGTAAATTGCGCACAAATGGACAGTATATGGTCCACGTTCCTTGAACTTTATCATTACACTGAAGTATGATTATTTCATTTAACTTTTCATTGACTCCTTTAAATTAAATTCATGTTATTCTAACTTTTAGAATGTTTGAACTTATATTATCCAAACGCACCATTTACGCAGAAGCTGTCAGTGTCATACTGAGAACACGATGCAGTTTAAAGAAACTGTTCACAAAACAGACCAAATGTTGATATCGTGGTAATAACAAACACCTTTTAATGTCAAGTAAACATCAAGAAAAATGCACATCAAAGTCAGAAATCCTCGTATTGCTAGAAAATGCATCCACATGATGTGGCTATACGCACCATTTCTGCCATCTTCATCCTGCAGCTTTTTCAGAATGGACCGTAACAGGAGAGTTTCTGCTCTCTGTAGAATGATGTCGTCTATGGTGGTCCTCCGGGTCGTGTCCTCAGAAGGGATGCCCTGTCCTCCAGAAACCGCCAAGTTGCAAATCGCGAGAAACGCCAGGATGAGCAGGCATGCCGACTTCATGGTAATGGAGTTTGTTAGTCTGTTTCAAGAAATATGGAAATAATATCACAAAAATGTAACTGATATGGGGAAAATGTCCTGATAAGTTCAGCCTAAGTTTTATGCTTATCGAAGAATTATTAGAAGACAATGTGTCCAGTCAAAACTCCTTTCACGAAAAAAGACAGTCTGTTTAAAAATGGACAAAATGAAGGCAAATGCTGCCTGTTGAATCGTAAATTTAGCCACAATTTAAACAAATCACAAGCGTTAAACAACATATGATCTAAAATGCGCCATATTCACCCAAGAAGTATCCAAACTCCTCGCCCCTATAGTTTCTGACACAACCAGCAGTGAAAATAGTTGCACTCAGCCTCACGCAGCGGTTGGTGACCCCTAAGGCCAAGTGTAGAGGTATGAGCTGACAGCTTCTCGGCTCTGCATTTATACTTCCCAGTCACTGTCGTCACACTAACGCTGGAGTAATTTTTTAGGATCCCTCGTCTCCATTGATGTCACCAAGTCGTGCGCAACTGAATGTGGCGAATGATCGTCCTGCAGAGGCAGCTGCCCAGTTTGGCATCAGAAAAATAAACTTAGACAGATAACATCTTCATGCTAGGTGGTTAACAAAAGTTCATTCATAAAACTGTTTAAGTGTAGACAAAATAGTTATTTATGCAAGTTTTGAACTTATTGTCTTTAAGCCATTGGTAAGCCATTCAAAAGAAAATCTATTGAGTTTTACTGTAACAATATTTCTATTTTTTGCACTTGTTGCATTATTAGAAGGCAAAATTTGTCAATAGCTTCTTAAAAGACCTGACCGCCTCATATTTGGTGCCAGTATGAGTCGCTGAGCGATAAAGACCACTCATATTTGTCATCCATACCCTAAAGTCACGTATGGGCTGAAGCAGAACAGCTGAACCCATCTGGCTCTTGTGCACATAAAATAGCATTCTTTTCACGATGCAGCCCTGCTGAATGTAACAGAGGGAGGACTCCAAGTTTTTACAAGTTTCTCTAAAGCCAAAATAAATCAAGATTTCCAGTACAGTGAAAAAAACATTTTAAAAAAACCCCAAAAAAAAAAAACCTCAAAGAACTCAAAACGCAACATTGTGCTTATCAAATTGTTAAACTTCAAATAAAATGTGACAATAAATGGTATCAGAAGCAGAAGAAAAGCACACAAGGTCTCAGGGAAACTATTTGCAACAGGTCAGTAACATGATATAAAAAGAAGAGTGGAAAGAATGGAAAAATAAGTGGATAGCTACTTTGTTCTGACTGGAAAAAAATCTCATGTATGTATTTTCATCTCATGTATGTGCCCATTTGGAACCATTTAACCCTTTAATGCATTGTGTCCACTACAGTGGACAACTGTTTAAAAGCTGTTTTCTGATATTTTTATAAGTGAGGATATAATATTTGCAATTTTACCACCTCAATGGACATTAGGAGAGCCACCCAATACACTGCTACTCACTGAAGAAAACACAAATATATTTCATATATTCAAAAACATATAATTATCAGGTTTACCTTAGTGATAGAAAATACTTGTCAATATTTGTAGTATATTTCTATTCTACAAATATGACAATATATTCTTTTATAATGTAGAATAAATAAACTAAATAAAATGTCAAATGATATTAAAGACAAAGAAAAGTGTCTGTACATGTCTGTAGAAGGAAAATGTGGAAAAAATGTGGCATATTTTTTCATAATTCATGCATCAAAGGGTTAAAACAATGCGTTGATATCAGTTTTTTAAAAAAAATTTATTTTAAATTATTTTTGTGCACTGGGACAACATTAGATCACACAAATGAGGATGTAAAAATTGTGCAAATTATGCATGGCAAAGTTGCTTGAAGCTTTAAAAACTTAGAATGCTTTGTCTGCTAGGATATCTTAGAGTAGCCTATATGTTGGTGTTAGAAGATGCTTGTATTTTTATTCATTTTGACTCCAGTAAACCTAATATTGCAAAATATGACACTTTTCAATCTACATTCAGTAAGACTCAAACTTAAATCCAAACCTTATAAAGCTGTCTGTCCAGTCTGCAGACAAGCCACACCATTGACAGAAGTATTTAGTACTATAATTCCATGCTATCAGTGTACTGTCACATCTAATAAATCAGGAAGGGTCAGTCTTCATAACAGTTTGATGCATAATCCATTTTTTTTCTTTTTTAAGTAAGAACAGCAAGAGCTCATATTTCTACAATTCTGCATAAAACATGTTTAATAAAAAGATTTTTTTTTTTTCAAAAGGAGTCTGAAAAGTGTTGAATAAAATAGCACAAGCTTCAGTGAAACTTGGTTACGGAGGAACAATTATTTTCTGCGAGCTCAAAGACAATCCTTGGTCATGTAGTGAGTTCGCTCTGCCCGAAATGACCACAGAAAGTGACAGTGGTACAATTAAAATGTATCTGAACTGTGTGCACATCCCCCTCCTTATACCTGTCATGTAGGTCACCTCTCTACTATTAGAGAAAGCGTGTAAGGACAAGCTAAAGGGAACTAATTAAAACAACCAGAGAATCGGTTGTTTGATTTTAGCCTGGACAAAGTGCCAACATATGCTTTAGTGGGTGAAATGAAGGTGGCCACATCATGAGGCTTTCTTCATTGATCCCAGTGGTTCAACAAGATCTGTTCAGCTAATTTGGCATCGTCTTGGTAAAGATGGAGAACAATAAAGGCAGATGGAGTGATTGCTGCAAGTGTAGCAGCAATTAGGCCTTTTCTTTACATCACTCTAAAGCTATGATTAAAAAACAGTTTCTTTCTTTTACTGACTCTCATCCTTCATGAAAAAAGATCCCTATCAGAGTCTTCCAGGGCTGGGAAATCTTAACAATTGATATTCTGTTCAGAGTCTACCCAGGAAGAGGATAGGTTAAGTGCACGCCATGTGCAGTGACAGATGATGATGTGAATCATTAGCTTCTCTTCTCCGTTTATTTAAGGTAGTGTTGAAATATATTCACAGTCATGGTTAACTCTTCCAGTGAACAAAAAAAACTTTGTGATAAGTTGTGCTGCAGTTTTAGGTTTCTGTGTCTGTTATCACATAGGTGGACAGCATATGTCACCATAGTAACTTATGTTACGTGAAACATTAATAAAGTATCCACTGCACACAGCTTTGAAGTAAAAGAAAAATCATGCAGATGCCGTTTTTGTTCAATTCTCTTAAACTATTAATCCCAATGACAGTGACTATGAATTCTTAATAATCAAGAATGAACCAAGAATAAATTTATTATCATTTGGATTTGAATTGGAATCAATCAAAATGACCAATGATACAAACAGCGTTTGTGCCAATCAATCAAAATAAAGGTTATCATGCAGTTTCAAAACATTGAAAAGGGAGAGGATGCTGCATTTGCTGGTGCCTGTTTGGTGACTTTAGAAGGCAAGCTCAGCAAGCCTAGAGGTCTGGTCAATGGCAGTATCTACTATGAGGGGAGCAGTTGTCCCCCCTCATCAAGTCATCATGGGAAAGATCTCAGACTTTCCAATTTGAGTACAAATTAGCTATAAAGTGGGACTAGCAAATGAGAGAGGTGACAGAATTTTCTTATGTTTGGGCTTCATACACAGGATATGGAGACACATATGACTGTTAGAAAATCTTTAGAAAGGGAATTTTACATAATATGGGACCTTTAAACTAATGTGTTTCTGACTCATTTTGATAACCCAGTTACATTTATTACATACATACCTGGGACTATTGTTGTCCAAGCCTGAGAAACCACACTTCAATTTTTTTTCTTTCAGGACACTGCATCATTTGACAGCTGAATTATGATCTACACACTGTAGCACACGCCAGCAACAATATTAACAAATTGGCTGTTTTGACAGCTCACCATGACTGGTTCACCAAAGGAACAACAGAGGACATTATGGGAGAAAGAAAAGAAAAAGAAAGAGACAAAGGAACAGAATGACAGAGAAGTCAGAAGTCTGACTTTTACTGTCTGAAGAGGGCTCAGAGTATGGATAGGATGCAAAATGGATGTCAAATTTGCATTAATCTTGTCAGAAGCCTGAACTGCAGGTGGACCAATTCAGCATCCAGACTCTTATTTATGCTGTGCTTTAATATTGGGATGCTAAGACCCCAGGCTTACAGAAAAGCAACCTTTGCTAATTTTTTGTATTTATTAAAATCAACTGTAGTGTAATAACAATCCAATTAAAACAAATCCATCGCTTTATCCATATTAGTATAATTTATAATAACTGAGCTCATATCCGCCACCTCATAAAAACAAAATTGCCTAGCTAATGTAAAATGCTAAACTTTACTGTTTATTTAAAAATTGTCCTGCTAAGGAAACCTGCGTTTTACGTTGAATCTTTGATTTGATACAATCCCCCATCTCATCTTTACCTTATTTAATGTTATTAATTAAGTCGTTCAACTACAGCAACTTTGTCACTTCACCAGACTCCATCAGAGATGACTTCAAGCCAAGAGATCCTGGGAGATTTTATTAAATCTTGTGATGTTTTTTCAGAGTTTATTTTTAGTTGCATTTGTTTATGTAGAAATTAAATTTGTTCACTGACATGGAGACCTTTAGAAACTTGTCAGGCTTTCTGTCTCAAGTAATTGTCTGGGGTTTCATCCCTCTCCTTGTGTAAGAGTTTACTATAAACCTGGATTATCAACCTCACCTGAATGCTTCAGACTGCCAGGGTGGGATGTGTCTTGCATCCTCATCCAGCATCCACTTCATGGTCTAGCTGCAATGCCATAACCCACTTCATCTTCAAATGAGTATTCAGTCTAGATATCGAGTTTTTTTTTTTTTTTTATAAACCAAAAATTATCTTTTACATATGATGAAATTTTTTTTCAATCAGATAACATCAACTGTAAATTAATCAGGAAAGCCTTAGAAGTGAAAGTAAAACTTTTTACAATCCATGATGAAGGTTACACTAAGATATGATTGGGTAATACCAGGCTCTAATAATGTAAGAAAGATTCTGGTTCTGCTGCATTTATTTTAGTTGTTGTGAATTTTAAAATCTATCCAAATGATCCAACAGTGTTAAAAATAAGGAAAATGCTAAATCAATAGACAAACATTTGAGGGAAGGATACCTTCTTTCACATTGTAGGTTCCTGTTTGAAACTAAATGCTGTCAAAACTATTTCCCTCTCAGAATTACAGTTTATGTCACCCCAAATATGTATTCTGCTCACACATATTCCAAACTCATAATATATTATCTGGTGACATATGGTAAGCACGACAAGAAGTTTGTTAGTTCGAGGCTCAGCTTGGGGGAGGTTTGAACAGTGTCCTTTCTGTGTGGTTTGCATGTTCTTTCCGTGTATGGTTGTATGGGTTTCCTCTGGGTTTCCTTTCTCCAGCTTCCTCCTACCATCCAAAGACATGCATATCAGCTTAAATGGTCACTCTAAATTGTCCCTACGAGTGATTGTGAATGTGAGTGATTGTTTGTCTCTCTCTGTGTTGGTCCTGTGATGGACTGGCAACCTGTCCAGGGTTTACCCTGCCTCTCGTCCAATGATTGCTGGGATAGGCTTCAGCTTCCCTGCGACTCTGAATTGGAACAAGCAGTTAAGAAAATGGATGGATGAATCTTATATCATATGAAGCGATTCATTCATTGTCCAATGTAGCTGCTCACCACTGGACTGGAGAACTGAGCACTGACTAGCTGATCGCCTGGCTGTGACGTGAGAATTAATCTGTCAGGATGGCAGGATGCATTCTAGCAAGATGTGATTTGAATTTGCTTTACGACATGCATTTTTTTTCCCTGACTGATGTAAAAAAATTAGATTGAAGAAAATGTACCAAAGATGAGTTGAAGAACATGAGAAAAGAATGATGTCTGATTCAGATAAACTTTTATGAGGAGGTGATTTTAGCAGACATCCCTGTTCAAACTATTTTTGCTCAGAGTGCAGACAAAACAGCCTGGAAGCTGATGCAGAAAAAGAAACTATTTTACGTGTTTTTATGCTTTGTGGTAATGAAAAGCCATGTTAGAGTAAGTCTACATCACACTGATGATTAGCTTTAAAGCTCTACAATAATACATAGATTAAGTGATAAATTAGCAGAATCATACATCATAATTCTGTATTATATCTTGTCTCATGCTTTAATTAAAAGATAATTGATACAACAACAAATGATCTAAGGAAAAGAGTGGGAAGAGTCTCACCAAAGTTCAGTAATACTAAACGAAAGTTGAGGTTGGATGTGTTGACAGCTGAAATCCTGCACCTTTGTGTTCATAGAAAAGTAGCCAGAGGTGGCAAGTTGAAAGACAAGACATCTGACTGTGACACCAGGGACGTGTTGGGAGCACAGAATAAAAGACAGACAGGATGGGGGCAGACATGGCAAAACAAAGCGACAAAAAGGAATAAACAAACAAATGAAATAGCCGGTGTGTGTGTGGATAGGCACAAAACCCTGTCCTCCAAAAGTGACACTGGCCTGACAGGGGTCAGTGCAGCAGGGAATGAGTGACAGCTTACATGGTGTGCTGCTGGAGATGGCTGGCTGGAAGTGAATGTGTGCAAGAGGATTGTCACAGGTCAGCAAGACAGATTCAGCTCTAGTGACCACGAGCTCGTTGTCTTCGTCTTGCATGTTAATATTATTCAAAAATTCAGCAAAGCCTCTTGGCAGAATCTAAAGTAGTGTTCATTCAAGTTTCCTTAGATTTCTTATGCATGAATTGTTTTGTATGAATGATTTAGTCTTGAAAATTTTTAGAGAATGGACTTCAGAGCCAATTTAAAGACAAGATGTGTTTTCTCAATTGTGTGATTGCATGACCCAAGTGTGCTCCTTCTGAGAGCTGTGTCACTGAAATGGGTGATTAAAAAAAAACAAAACATTCAGTTAGTAAATACATGTGTTCATCATAAGAGAAAAAATATTTGAGCGTTTTTTTCTAGCTGTTAACGAAACCAAAGTTTCACAAGGCTTTTACAAATGCAACTTTTCCTTCAGTTTCCTTAAGTTTGTGATCATGTAAAAGTCCAGCGATAGTGTTAATTTTACCCTCCGAGCTTCCACTCTTCTTTAAATTGCTGGATAAGATTTATTTTATGTCCTGCTTCAAATGTGATGTAATAAGAGGTCACACCAATTCTGATGAAATTTCGCAATATTTTGCTATCAACTCTCAGTGACCCAATTTAAATCTAATAAGTCCTCCTCAGAAGATAGACTTTGTGTTTCATTTCCCATAAAGAGTGCTATGCTGAGGTATGCTGAGCAATGATGATATTGCATTTTAATTTTTATCAGGATAACACAGCAAGTTGTATTTTTTAGTTAAACAAAAAGAACATCAGTTCCCTCACAAAGATTTCCCATGTTGTTGGAAAGAAATCCTCTGGTACTCGTGTATATTCTGCAGTACCACGTGTAAGTCTTTTGTGACCTCTCTGTAATATACTTTCATGTTTGCAGTTAAGTAATAAAGATTAGCACTTTTTTCGTATTTTCTTGCTTCACAAGCATAACACAACTCCTTCCCTTTTTCTTATTTCTCAGTCTGTTTCTGGAAAGCAAAGTAAACACAATTCAGTGACAGCAGATGGGTTTTAGATCTAAAAATTGCAATCCACTTGATTAGCTTTTTCTAAGCAGAATTGAGCCTTTTACGTTGCTGTTGGATAATGTTCTAAGCTAACCAGCTAGCTAGTCAAGCTAATTTTGCACAATGTCAACAAATGTTGATCAAAAGCAATCAAAGCAAAACTCACTGTAGGACTTTTACATCATGCCTAATTTACCTTCAGTGTCAGTAAAAAGTTTGGACCCACACTTTTGTCTTGAATAAGTAGGTGTTTCCAAACTTTTGACTGGTAGGTCTTCTAACAAAATCCACAGGAAGCAGACACGACTGTACATCCCAAAATTCCTTTATTTTGCACAAGAAGTTTCTTTCATTGTCTAAGTTCTATTTTACCATGTTGTGACTAGGAATCTGAAATCATCCATCAAACCCTGAGAGGCTTTGTGTCTGTTCTCATATTGACTAAAACCTTATTTCCTCATTTTTCATCACAGTGAACAGTTATTTGGAGTCACAGCATACACACACGAGGACAAACATATTCACACACACACACACACACACACACACACACACACACACACACACACACACACACACACACACACACACAGTAGGAGAAAAGTGGGAATGATTTTGCATTATTTATTTTCAAATTTCATCTTTGTCTTTAGCTGTGTGTCTGTTGCCTTGAGAATCCCATTATCTCTCAATAAGCTCTGAGGCGCCTGTGTGTTTGTTAGGCAAGAGACCATGATTTGTGCACTACTACCACGTGCTACAGCTCACTTATCATTGCACTCTCTCTTTTTTTCCTGAGTGTCTGTCCTCCACAATTTTTGTATCCTTCCATCACATTCAGGTAGTGTCTGGGACCAGTCCTAATCGTACGAGATTGAGCTGATCTTTAGGTCTCACACCCGGCTGAAGTGGCAGATGTGAAGTTTAATATTCCATTCTTCAGGAATGATGAGAAATTATTCCCTGATTTCTCCGTTACTTCCCTGAAAATATTTCAGGGAAATAAAGGTTGTCAGAAAAACAATCACCAATCAGATCACAGCGAATAAAATAATCTCATTCTTATTACGCTGTTTTGTGTCATTATTTTGTTCAGAAACTCCAAATTTGTGAGAACTCATTTCACGCAGATATATTTGTGCTTTTAGACATCTGATGAAGCCAGTTTGTGCTTAAAACAATTACTTGAAAAGATCCTGTAAAAGCAGCAATGGACAGGCGAGCTGTCCAGGGTGTACTCCGCCTTTCGCCCAAACACTGCCGGGATAGGCTTCAGCTTCCCCCCGACCCTTAATCGAACTAAGCAGTTGGGAAAATGAATGAGTGAATGAATGAATGAGATCCTGCAAAGATTTTTACAGACTGAAAACGTTGGCTTTTAAAAGGACCCATAGCATGTTTCTTTATGTTTATTGTGTTGTTTGCAATTTTAAAACAATAAATGATCTCTGTAAACATCACCAAATGCTCTAAATAGTAGGTTTTCACATGTTTTGGTATTATAAGCAGAAGGAATTTCTTCTTAGTGTTCTCAGTTTTTTTGCGCCCAATTTTTTAAAATCATCCTTGCCACTCTTGCATCACAGTTTTCTTGGGTGATTAAATTCTCCATGCAGTCGCTCCCCCTTCAGGAGCAAGTGAGCCACTCTTAGTTCTCAGAGCACAGATCTTTGTGTTTGTTGCATAGAAAATCTGTTTGGTTGTGAAGAGAAGTTGATCCATTTCAGCTTCCCTTAAGCCCCAGTGATCTTGGATCAGTGGATGCAGTTTTTTTTCCTGGTCAGCAACTTTGGCTCAGAAATGTTTGGATTTGTTTGACTGCTGCACGGACAGTACAAAGCTTGCGGGGAGAGTGAAACTAAAATACAAGATTGCCACAACTCTAAAAATCAATAAATCTGAAAATCAATAAGTTAAAGAAACTGGGTGAGATGTCTGTGTTGTGTTGGCATGAGGCTTATGACCAGATTTTAGTCCAAAATCATGGATGTACCGATTGAAAAGTTAGATGAGTTACTTAATTTGTTCACTGTGGAGCCAAAATTGTCCATTTGTTGCATTTGCTTCTCTGAAACATCTATCAAGACCCACACACATCACATATTGTGTACAAAGAAAAGCCATTAGCAATTTAGCCTGAGGTGACAGTGGGAGAATGAATGCATCATTATACCTTTCTCAGTGTGTGCGGGGAATATTTGTGCTGTTCACCTTCATAGTTTGGCTCTGAGTCTGTCTCAAACATGTACCGTTGATTAAACGTGTTGTCATGCTCAAAAAACCCCAAGGCGTTCCCAGGCCAGCCGAGAGATATATTCCCTCAAGCATGTCCTGGGTCTTCCCCAGGGTCTCCTCCCACAGAGACGTATCCAGAACACCTCAACAAGGAGGTGTCCAGGAGGAATCCTGACCAGTTGCCCGAGCCACCTCAACTGGCTTCTCTCGATGCGGAGGAGCAGCGGCTCTACTCTGAGCCACTCCCGGATGACCGAGCTTCTCATCCTATCTCCAAGGGAGAGCCCAGCCAGCCTGCAGAGGAAACTCATTTCAGCTGCCTGTCTGCGCAATCTCACTCTTTCAGCCACTACTCACAGCTCATGACCATAGGTGGGGGTAGGAACATAGATCAACTTGTAAACTGAGAGCTTTGCCTTCTGGTTCAGCTCCTTCTTCAAGACAGACCAGCACAGAGTCCACAATATTGCAGATGCCGCACTGATCCACCTGTCGATCTCATGGTCCAAACTTCCCTCATTCGTAAACATGACCCTGAGATCCTCCTCCACTTAGGGCAGGATCTCACTCCCGACCCAGAGAGGATGATCCACCCTATTCTGGCTGAAGACCATGGTCTCGGACTTGGAGATGCTGATCCTCATCCCAGCCACTTCATACTGGGCTGTGAATTGCTCAAGCAAGAGCTGGAGATCACAACCAGATGAAGCCAGCAGGACCACGTCATCCACAAAAAGCAGAGACCCAATCCTGAGGCCACCAAGCCGGATTCCTTCAACACCTCGGCTGCACCTAGAAATTCTGTCCATAAAAGTTATGAACAGAATCAGTGATAAAGGGCAGCCTTCACTGGAAACAAATCTGAAACAGTACCCCATACTTCTGGAGTACCCCCAACAGGACACGGTCATATGTCTCCAAGTCCACAAAGCACATGTAGACTGGTTGAGCAAACTCCCATGCTCCCTTCAGGACCCCAAAGAAGGTATAGAGCTCGTCCATTGTTCTGCAACCAGGACGAAAACCACACTGCTCCTCCTCAATCCAAGATTTGACTATCCGATGGACCCTCCTCTCCAGGACCCCTGAATAGACCTTACTGGGGAGGCTGAGGAATGTGACCCCCTGTAGTTGGAGCACATCCTCCAGTCCCCTTTCTTGAAAAGTGGGTTCACCACCCCAGTCTGCCAGTCCAGAGGCACTGTCCCCAATGTCCATGCAATGTTGTAGAGGTGTGTCAACCAGGACAGCCCCAAAGCATCCAGATCCTTAAGAAACTCCAGGTGGATCTCAAGGAATTCCACCCCTGAGCCCTCAAGCTCTGCTTCCTCATCAGAAGATATGTTGGTAAAATTGAGGAAGTCTTCAAAGTATTCCTTCCACCGACCCACAATGTCCCGAGTGGAGGTCAGCAGCTCCCCATCTACACTGTACACAATGTTGACGGAGCACTACTTTCCCCTTCTGAATAGGCAGATGGAGGACCAGAATCACCTTGAAGCCATCTGGAAGTCGTTCTCCATGGCTTTGCCGATTTCTTCCCATGCCCAAGTTTTTGCCTTGGCAACAGCTGAAGCCGCATCCCGGTTAGCCTGTCAATACCTATCAGCTGCCTCCAGAGTCCTACAGGCCAAACAGGCGCGATAGGACTCCTTCTTTAGCTTGACGGCGTCCGTCGCTGCAGGTGTCCACCAATGAGTTCTGGGGTTATTGACATGACAGAAATCAACGACCTTACGGCCACAGCTCTGGCTGGCCACCTTAACAATAGAGACATGGAACACAGTCCACTTGGACTAAATGTCCTCCACCTCACTTGGGATATGGCTGAAGCTCTGCTAAAGGTGGGAGTTGAACTCGCTCTGACATCTCATTGCTCTGACAGGGTACTCTCCACATCCATCATGCTAGTTTCTGCTGCCGAGGATTGGACCACCAGGGTCTCCACCTCCTTCTGCCACCCTGCTCACATTGCACCCTACCCCTACTGCCCCTCCCGCAGATTGTGAGCCCACAGGAGGTGGGGCCCATGTAACCCTTTTGGACTGAGCCCAACCGGGCCCCACAGACAAAGGCCCAGCCAACAGATGGTTGCTCTCGTGCCCTACCCCAGTCCTGGCTTCAGAGGGGGGCCCTGGTGACTTGCATCCAGGCAAGGGAACCTTTGCTGCAATTGTCAATTTGTATCAGTGTAATACGTTTGGCAGTGTTTTGTTATTGTGCATTGTTCACCTATTGTTGTTAAAAATCAATTACAAGAGATTACTGAAGCTCTCAATCAACAATATTATTATTTTATTTTGTTGGATAAGAGAAATTGCTTTCATAATCCTTTGTCTGGAGGTATAGGCCTGAAAGCCTTACCTTCTAACTAACTGTTCATTGAAGCCTCCCAGTCCAGATTTCTGCTCCACTTGTTGCTCTGTACACCCATTTTCAAAAATGTTATATATATATATATATATATATATTTATTTATAGACATTTCCACATAAATCCCGGAGGAATCTTATGTTTGAGTTAAAATTATGATGTAATCTGAGCCGCATGTAGTTTTGTTGGAAGGTGCTTTGTTGCTTAAGGTGCCAGAATACCAATGTTGTGTGCAGGAAGGCTCTGTATTTTCAGGGTGTTAAGCTGTCGCATACAAAACATCCATCCCCTGAAGATAACTGGAGGACTGCTGGCAAACAATTGAGTCCATCTTAAGTATCCCATCTTTAAAAACCTTCAGCATAGATAATATAATTGGGGGAAATGGTACGGAGCGGCAAAGCATATTAAAAAGGCATTTATCACCAAACGTAAATGCCACAACATGCAAATTCTATTATCTTCTTCACTATTGTCTTCCTCTACACAGGATAGAGTACTGAAGTCATATTTATCGCACTGAGAAAAATGCTTCCACAGAATTTTATGTAATGCCTTCAGTGTCTCAGTGTGCATTCTAAACATTTCTGTATTCACACCTCTACAGCTGCTGCTCTCTCTAGTTTCTGTTACTGCAACAGCGACATGATTTCAATATAGAGACTGTGATAACAGCCTAAAATCAGTTTGACAAAACATGGGATGGATGGCAAAATTGAAAAAGTTTCTTCTAAATTTGTGAGCATTCTTCAATGTCCCTGCATTAAAATGGCATTACAGGATCATCTCTAAATAAACAAAGCCTAAAGGAAAAAAGTAGGTTTCCATGAATTGTTCTTTTTTTTTCAGTTGACAAGGAAATGTTTGAATCTCTTAAAGGCATCTACAAACAAAGACATAACTCAGCAGCAATAAAAATGACCTTTTTTTTTTTTTTTTTTTTTTTAAATATTTAGAAAAACAAAAAATGCCAAATGTAAAACCATTTTGTCAGGAAAGTAACTAGAAGGAACAATGCAAAATTGAAGAAACTGAAGAAAAACCACTCATCCCTTGTAGTTTTTCCTGACATATTTCTAAGACAGAATTAAGCTTTTCCAAAGGATGGAGTTCATTGGTTTAGAGAGCTTTGTGTGTAATACGTGATATATTGGAGCAGATAAGTGTGCAAAGTTGATAGGCAGAACGGTTCTGGGCATGCTGGAGATCACTGACGGACTTTGCAGGGACCAGTTGAGAAAGTATTACACCAGTCAGATCTAATGTTATGAGAAGAAATAACATTGCTTATCAGAACAAGTCTGCTCTGGTCCTTAAAAAAAAAGACCAAACTACTTCTTCGTGATTTTAGTTTTTTATTAATCTTTTAGAAGTCTTGGCTACAGAGTGAAGCTAAAAGTGTTATTATGAAGGGATAGCTCCAGCTTTGATTAAATAACTACACTGAATCTTTGCTATAAGAGTTGCCACAAATGTGGTGATTCTCCTTTCTCACTCTTTTTTAGACTTGATGCTAAAACCTGACAGGGCCGAAAAGGATGGGATTAGTTGAACTTGATGTGCACAAGATGGCACAGCAGGATGGCAATGCCTAATATAAGTTTTCAGATTAGTTCTTTTCCAAAAGTATTTAGTTTTTTAAGGCTTGAAACTCATTTATTCATGCCTGCAAGATGCAACTTAGAATCAAGAAATTTTTCCCTTTATTTTGGCTGAACAGGATTATTTAAATCCAATAATTTACTATGGCAGAGCTGCAAAGCCTAGACTATTCCCAGTAGTTTGCTGCTGGTAATGGTCCTTTCAATTTAACAAAATTAGTATTAAAAAGCCCAAATCAGCAGTTTTGTCTTGTTTTCTGTTATTAGTAATCAAAAGTGCAACAACCTCCATCTTCCTTTAAAAGCACAGGAATTTTTGTCAAATTCCTAAGGGATCATTGCACTCCTCCAGAATGGTTTGATAGTCATTTTAAGACTATACAGAAAACTTGAGGTCTTTAGGGCATCATGATGGAGCAATAAACTTGGTTCACTTAAATTTTGACCTTCAGTGGATGAAGTGAATAAGAAAGTGTAGGAAAAGAAGGTTAAACAAACCTCTGTTGTATAGTCTATTTTTAAGTCAGGCATATTCCTAAAATGTTATCATTGTTGCAAAAGCAGTTGTGCTGAACATCAAGGGCAAGAGGAAGTTGATCTTGTCTTGTTTTCACCCTATCTTTTACACATGCACACTCCTTCCACCTGTTTTTGTAGCTTTTTTAAGCTTTTAGTCAAAAGTTGGACTTCAGTGAACCATGCCTACCAAGTTATTTATGTCTACCACCGTGATGAGAGGGAGAGGCACAGCAACCAATGCACTTGATGAACAACATATAGATCTTAGATCTAATATTAGACCAGCAACAAGCTTTTACTCACTTTCAGTAATGGACTAAAAAAAATCCTATTGCACAGAGAAGACCAAGATGGCTCAGCCTGTGTGAGCTGAAGGATGACAGAAACAATCAGTGAATCAGATCCCTGGGGCTGCCATGAAAAGACTTCTACGTGAAACTAATCCAAGTAGCGAAAATTAACTCTATCGAAAGTAAAAAAAAAAGTCCTACTGTGTCTCATGTGTCCACAATTCTTACCTTGTTTGGTGAATTTAAATCTCAGCTTCATGCATTAATGCACTCAGAATATAATTTATGTCGTCCTTCAGCTTTCAAACACCACTTTGTCAGTCGAATCACAGAGGAAGATGGGTGACTGCAGCAGCAGGTGGTGATTCTCTCCACTGACCTATTCCCAGGAGATGGGAAGAAAAGGTCTTGTCAGTTTTAGGGAAGTTTCAGCCTGGAAGAACAATGCTGCAAATCTTTATTTGCTGTCGTTGCTGAGAGAGATGCACCTGCATCAGTAGCAATAACATTCTTCTCATTGCATTAGCATCCAGTGAACGCACAAGCCATGAGGTCGTCGCTATTGTTTTTCAGCTTTGTCATTGCTAAGTATGTTATGTTCGGCTGAGGTTTCCTGCCTTTTCATAATGCTGTTGTCATTCTATCTGAATTTGGGCCTTATTGTGTCCATCCCACATCATTGGTCAATCAAGACAGCGACCCAGCCATTGTCTACTGTAAAGAGCAGGACTGACAGGGCTGTCTGCTCCACCACTGGGATAGATGAAGATACACTGTCTACTTGTACGATTTGGAGAGTTTGTAAAGGTCAGACTGCAAAAAGTTAATTTAAGGAGCAGATATGTTTGTTGTGATTGAACTCCTGTCATACTTCCACAGTCTTGGAAGTCAGCCACAGATATATAACTGTTCTGCAGGGAACAAAAAACAGGAAAGAAGAACAGCTGTGCCGTCCAAAGCCATTTTTCTCAAAGTTATACATGTGCTCTGCTGAGCTTTCTTGCCTGTGTGTAGGCATGCACCGTAAGCATGCATTAAACAGTATTAACTAAAAAGGTAGCGACTGTCAGCTTTTCATTTTTTTAAAGTGAGCCAGAATTATCTAAAAGTCTCAATTATTTGTTGAGAAATGATTATTGTGAGGTACAGTTTCTCAGCTTTGAGAGGCTGCTTGGCATGAATGGCTCCAGGAATGAAGATAATAACTGTTTCTGCACCTTTGAAAGGACTCAGAAACATATTTTTAAGAAGAGAAAGTTGCAAAGTGCTACTAGCTTACATTTGTCTCGAACACAATAAAATAGCTTAGAACAAAAAACCATCTGTCCACACATTTGACCCATCCTCCACGATGCCCATAAGGACACATATTATATAGCAATATATTATACATACTATAATACGGCTGGCATCGCACAGGGCTCAAAGAATCTTTTTCACCTGGATAATTAGATAGGAAATTTTGTGAAAGTAAAGTCGGGCTGTGCGTATTTTCAGAAACTAATTGTCAAACAATTTATTGGCAGATTTATTTGTAGATTCACAATTCAAGTAAAACACAATTCAAAGTGTTTTACTTAAAGCACCAAATACATGGAAGTGGGATGCAGAGAAAGCATTAATGATGACATTAAAACAAACTTAAAAATTGTCATGTTTTTGCCACCCTGATCTCCTGGCGCTCATCATTGATTACTCGATCCACCTGCTGGCTTCCTAATTGCCTATGCTACCTCATTCAGTTCACCTGGTTTCCTTTTCTCTCACTGCCTACTTAAGCTCCCTCCAATCCCTCCTTTTCTGCCAGATAATAATCAGACCTATGTCTAGTTTTGTTCCAGCGGTCTACGGATTGTTCCTCAGTTGCCGACCCTCTGCTTCATGCCCCTGGATTACCCTCCTTGCCTTGCCCTCGACGGATACCGCTACCTTTCGGATCTTCTGGTTACCGACCCTGCCTGTCTTTGGATCTCTGAGCCTTGTCTTTGCCTGGATGAGTATTTTGCCATCCTGTTTACCTCCCAGCTGTTGCCTGGTTTCTTCTGCAGACCACTCCCCTGGACTGATCTTCTGTTCATACTCCTTCACCAATAAACTGGTCATTTGTCCAGAACTCCCTGTGTGTGGCTGAATTACGGATCCTCAGGGTAACTCATTACAAAAATAATAAAAGAAACTGAATACTAATAAGACAGATAAAAGCTACAGTGTGAGGGATTAAATATTTTTGATGTTTTGAGAGATTCAGCAGACCTGCAGTTTTCTGGGAGTTTGTTCCAAATGTGAGGAACACAAAAACTCCATGCTCCATGTTTAGTTCTGACTCTGGGAACATAAAGCTGACTGTGATGATCTGAAGCATATGTTGGTGCATAATAAACCAAAGATCCTGAATGAATTTTGGCCCAAAACCATTCAGTGCTTTATAAACGGAAAACTGGATCTTGAATTCAATCCATTGACAGAATAGGCCACTCTTATCTAGTGTTAACATTGGTAGTTCACTTAACCCATCACCTAATATTCATATCTTAAAGTAATAAATAAAAGCATTCTTTTGTTGGCTCAGATTAAATGATAACACATGATTTTGTGTATGGTGGAGGGAACATTATGAAAACACCAGATGCTCGGAATCTAATTATTCATTTTTATTGTTTATGAAATGAAATGAAAAATACTTTATTAATCCCCAAAAGGGAACTTCAATAATAAAGAAAATTTTAAATAATTATACAAAGTAGATAATAGTAGATAAACCTGATTACATTTAGCTCAAACCACTCTTACATTCCTGTGACGGGTGTACCCCGCCTCTTGTCTGGTGAACGCTGGGATATGCTTCAGCTTTGTTGTGACCCTTAATTAGACTAAGTGGTATAGGTAATGAATGAATGAATGCATGATGTTTCATTCTTGAAATGACACAAACGTGTTTAAATGTCCTGCATATGAAGTGCGTTAAACCTTTTAGTACTTTTCAACACTTCAAATGCTCAAGATTACACGAAATGTGTTTTACACATAACACACTTTTTGTGACATGTTTTCCTCTCAGTGAACGGTTGCCATGGTGTAGGTCACAACATAACGTAGGCTACAACATAAGCTCCACATTGATTTAGCAGAGGGATAAACCATCATTATTTGCACAGATGAGGTCGTTTTAGTGCTTCTTACCACCAGATGTAGCCAGACCCACTCAAACATCAGCAAGAATTAAAGCTAATTCTATCAGAGATGTTTGGCCTGAGATCAGTTTACTAATTTATACCAGACACTGACACATAGGCAGTAGCGGTTGTATGTAGAACTTTTTCTCTTTCTTTACTTTTCCTCAAAACTATGGCTTGTAAGAAGTTAGTGGTTGTAGGGGAAATCCCAGACCACTACCAAAACTGGATTTGGAAGTTTGGCAGATTCCTGTAAGAGTTTACTATAACGTATCAAGAAACAGTCCAGTACAGCATCATCCAGTAGCTGCTTTTAGAAACATAGTTAGACACATTTATCAATCATAAGACAGTGTGTGGATTACTTGGGTGGATGCAGTTGCTTGTGGAAAAGGGAAGGTGATCTGTTTCCCCTCTGGTGGCAGTATTATACTGAGATGAACTTATTGTTCGCTGTTGCCTTTTTTGCACTGACAGAATTGGGAATGCCATTTATTTTCTCAACATCTTCTCAAGTTGGAAAGCAGTGACACATGGCCAACGCTCAAGATCAAAGCCGTTTGTTTGAAAAGGAAATAAATTCACAACTGCATAAGAGTATGGGAAAGAAGTTTAAGCTGGCAGAAGCAATCATGAAGAAAACAAAGTAGGCATGATGAATTAATTTACTCTTATAAACTGTAATAATTATACATCAGTGAGGACAACACTGTGGTGCGTTTTATATCTGTGGAAATGGCAGAGTTTCACAAGACACATTACAGCGAGAAATGACTGTTTGGCCAGCTGTGTCATTTAAGGATATATTGTTTGCGGTTTCCGCTCTTTGAATGTTAATGAAAATCAGATCAGTGGAAAGTTAATCACCAGCGTATTCAGGCTTTTGGATGGGACATTAACATTCAGTGACCGGTTACAATGAAGACAGCTTGACTGAGTGTCTCTGTGTGGTTGAATAATATCGATTTGCTTGGTTTTTTGTTTTGTTTTGTTTTTTGTTGTTTAGGACAGAGAACTTATAAGGGGGACGACTGACAATGGTGGGACAGATGGCATCTCATCATATGTGTGACTCGGCTGATTTACAAAATCACTTCACTCAGGCCTTTTGTCTCTCCTGAGTTTCCATTGAGCTGCACAGAAAGTAAGTTGATTTCACTAAACAAAGGCATAGACAGAAAGCACAATGGAGTGGTGATTGTGGTGTAGGTGGATTTCTTGTCTACCATGCGTTTTGTTAGTGCAGTGACACACAAACACACACCGTTTCATTAAGCTGATGCTTGAAAACAACTGAGTCATGACTTTTTCCTTCCGTATAACACAGTAATCAATCTGCTGGCTTAAAATGAAATATAGTTGTGTTTTGTTTTTGTTTTTTTGCTCACATCTGACCTATTCCCTTCTCTACATATGATTCAGTTATTCCCAAGATGTAAAAAAAAGTTTTAAAGCCATGTTAGAAATAAATCCTAATTCTGTCATAAGAGTTAGTTTTCTAAACATGCAGAGCATCCTTTATGAATTTTGATAGGACTATCTTTTTTTTTTAAAGTTTGGTGTACTTGACTAAGGTCTTTGAGTGTATAAAGCACACAGGGCAGTACAGTTGTTGATCTGGAGTTCAGCTGACTTAATCTACACAGATAATAGCTTTATGATCAAGTCTAGTGCTCATAGACAGAAACTTCCGGTCTTTCAACATGGCACACTCTCACTGAAATTGACTTTTGGTCTGCTGTCAAAACTCTGACGAACCTTTTTCATAAGTCATTGGAGTGCAGAGATGAGATGAAGGTTTTCAAAAAGCCCCCTGCAATCACTGTCATTGATTTTCTTTTTAAAGGAGACTTCACTAAAAATAAAAATGAAGCCTTTCATTGAGTTTGGCTACTTTACTGTCTTAATGAGAAAAACATTTATATGTTTTCGTAAAATTGCATTGTAATAGTGCTGTCTTACCCTGATGTAATCTTGATGTATACAATGTTTGTACTCAGGTTTTTGTGTTGGTCCAACAGAGAGCAACCAGTTTCTCAACTAGTCTCTTGCACTAACCTTCAGCCTCCATGGCCTCCTGTCTCTGCTCTCTGTCAGACACCCCGTCACCATCCTGCTGCCCTGCCATCCTGCTTGCTGCCACTGATGGAGCAAAGAAACAAAGAGGTTGACAGTCCAGATGACTCACTAGCCCCAAAGGGTTTCTCTAAGGACACCCTGAAACTACATTAAGCACATAAAGCTTACAGACCATACATAATCTGTGCATACCAAAGAGCTGTTAAAGCTGACAAATCTTGTTTTCTGTCTAATCACATACCTAATAATTCTGATAAACCTAAGTTCCTTATAAAGAATCTTAACTATCTTTTAAATTCATGTGACCTCAGCTGCAATTTACCTTCTCTGGTGCTCTGTGTTGGATTTCTTACTTTTTAAAAAAAAAAAAAAAAAAAAATCAGATTGCTTCAGTGAGGTTTCCTTCTTCAGACTCTCTTTCAGATCCTCCACCTACTTTGACATGCCCTTTTAAGCTTGAACATTTTAAGCAGGCGTCTCTCTCATCTTTAAATGCTAAATTATCTTAAATCTTAGATCTTAATCTCAATCTTAAATTATTATCTCATCTTGACTTGTGTGTTGGTGTTAGATTTGAAGAAGTGTAGATCTGAACTGGTGCTAATTATACCTGGCAGATAGTGGTTTCTGTGTCTGTCCAGACGAGTTTTTCTCAGCAGCATCACCACTTGTGGTGGGGTCCCACAGGGCACCTTTCTGGTTTCTTTTTTCTTTATAAATGCTTTAACTGGTTTCTGTTTTTAGGAAGTATGGCATCCATTGCTTCACGGATTAGCTAAAAATCTGCCTGCCCACACAGACTTCACAGACTGGGTCTAGTGGGTCTATAGACACTCTGTTATATATGTATATATATATATATATATATATATATATATATATATATATATATATATATATATATATATATATATATATATATATATGGCCTATAAAGGACCTCTGGATCTGCATGTATGGGCCTTTTGGCCACCTGCCTTTCATTTTGTGTGTAAGCTTAAGTTATATAACGGTTGTGTGATACTTAGGGGAGAGCTGCTATTTTTGTTTTGTCAAATAGGGACCTTTTCTCTTGTTTATGTTACGGTAGGGTAGGTCAGACATAGGTTTGTACTTTTTTGTTTGGTGGTTAGCTAAGTTGTCCTTTTATGTTTTAGTTAGGTCTGTTTCATTTGTTTTGTTGGCTTGGCTCTCCCTGACTCAAATGGCTGTTCAGTGTTTGTTTAATGATTGCTTGTCTGTTTACAGTTAATAAATGTACCCGGCTCTGGGCCATCTCCTCCTTGCTGTTGCGTTCCCCACTTCTTTAGGTGTTCCTTCTTAGGGATGTAACAATCTATATGTAGACATTTAGCTTCATCTCTCAGATGGATGAGTTACCCATGCTGCCATGTGTGTTAATGTACCCACATGCCAACAACAATTGATTCAGCCTTTTGAAGTGTGCAGTGATAATAAGCAGGATGGCCCCTTTCCTTTTAATCCAGGAGGACACAGCGTCCATAATTCAGAAATGTACCCAAGCCCACATGCAGTGATTTCCACTACAGAATCATGCCTCTTTTTATGCAGTGCTGGCTGTGGGTCTTTGATTGTGACCTTACAAAAAGGGTTCTCTCTCAGGTCCTTTGCATAGTAATTAGTTTGGGTCCTGCATGTCATTTCAATAATATTTTATACCCTTGTTGACGAAATTCCCACATTATTAGCAATTTTTTTGAGCTACATCGTTCTTAGATAGTTAAACTCTCCATCTTTAGCTATCATTGTTAGGTCTGTGGAGCTACTATCGTCTGATTTTAAATGTCCTCCACTTATCTTAAGCTCAGTTTAGGTATTGTGTTTGAAGGAGGATTCCCTACATGTGCAGTAATTGTGGGTTTTCTAGCTAATCATTAACAGGGTTTCCTGACAGGAGCTGCCACCTACATATTACTTTGGATTAACTACAGGGAGAGGAGAGCAGCTAAGCTACAGCTCATATTGTTCGGAGGCAACAGTATGACATCTGCAAGAGACAGCAAGAGGTTGTTGTCACACGTGTGTGTGTGTGTGTGTGTGTGTGTGTGTGTGTGTGTGTGTGTGTGTGTGTGTGTGTGTGTGTGTGTGAAGTTGTGTGTGGTCCTGTGTGATGGCCGCAGTGCTGTGGGCTGTAATGGAGAGGAAAGAACATTAGGCACACTCAACACTGAAGCAGCAGGAACTTGCAGCAGAACTCCGCAGAGTCTTCTCTTTCTGTAATCAATTGAGTGGTTGGGGAGTCACATCTTTTTCATCCACACAAACAATCCTTGTTTCTTTGCTCGCCGTCTTTCTCTCTATAAGTGCTTTTCTTTCCCGTGTTTTATAGAGCTGGATTTCGCTTTCTGCTACCTTAAACAGATCTGAAGGTTTTTTTAAGCCTCCTAAATACTTAACCACAAGCCTAACCAGTTTAAAACTAGTTTAAACTCTCAGCTGTCTCATTTAGCCAGAGATGCTCTTCTGTAATAATAAGTCTTCATCTCCTCCCATCTCTCTACCATGCACTGGTCTCAGTTGGGGTTTCTGTATTAGGGAATTAATCTCTGTGCCGATGGTCACTCCCCAGGCCTCTTAAGGAGCCAATTCATGAATAAATGAATAGAACTGGCAAATTACAACAAGATTGCTCATTTTGTTTATAAATGTTTGTGGATACTGGGATGAGACTCCAATTACCAGAACTGTGCTGCAGTATCTGCTTCTCAGGCATAGGCATCATGGCCAAATTTGGAAATACTAAACTTCAGCTGTACTCGTCTGTCGACTGTTAAGATTTCATGACTTCTATACTTGGACATGGCTACATGGATTTTGTGTGTAATTTTTATGATTTGTCCAGATATTTTTTGTCTGTGTTCTACAAAAGGAGAGCTGATACCAATTGTCAGTAAGATTTTTTTTTTTTAAATACAAAGTCCTCACATATTCTACAAATCAGTATTAGATGCTACATTTTGTAATAAACCTTTTTACTCTGCACGAAGCTCGTGTCTAGAGCTTTTTCTTTTTTTTTTTACCTTCAAACCATCTTTTTCACATAAACTGCTTCAAGTAATACACATCAACACTAATACTAGAACGGCATCTACCATTGTGCAGCTGTAACGAGTTAACATCCTACAACCTGGTATCAGATGCAGATGTTATATTTTTGGTAGTCTGTACCATTCTTAATTCTGTGTAATTAGACCTGGATCCAGTACACATAAATATAGACATCTACACCACCTTGTGTCATCACAAAAAATTTAACTGATTGTTCATGGACAGATTGTTCATTGGGGCATCATAAAGTACCATTTTCCAGTTGTGTCCTTTAGTAAGGCCCTTAACACTTCTGTCTATGACTTCATATTCTAAGCATTATCAAACAGAGAGACATACCGACTCAGACGTTGCCTGATCAAACAAGGTCTGAGTGTGCTTATGGGGCAGTGGAAATTACATTTGAACAAGTCAAAGTTAGAATGCTTTTTTAGAAAAATATTAATTAAAGAATGTAGAACATATGGATGCTTTGATACTCACAATCTTTGTCAACACCAAAACTAGTGTAGTGAGCTAGATGACACAGTGTTCTTGTATACATGAAGGGCAACGGCTATCACAGATAGAGATCAAGGTGGTCCAACATGTTAATGCTACGACAAGAGGTAGCCAGAACGACAGGTCAGAATGGGTGTTGGCATCATAAACTCTTAAGGTTCTATGCCTTAAGAGTTGATGACAGAAGACACCCATTCAGGGTGTCTTAGTCACCCTGAATGGCTGACTAAGACAGAAATAGTCCTGAGCCTGAAAGATCCCCAGAAGGGAACAGTCTATGCCACTATTAAGCCAATTGTGCAAGTATCCACCAAATGTGCCATATACAAAGGAGATGCTCCAAGTTCCTGTTCTGCATAGGCCTGAACCCTGTCAGTCAGTTAATCAACAAGACTGGCTATGGATACTGAATCAGGAAGGAGTCTTCTACACAGATAACATCAAGCTGTTCGCTAAAAGCAAGCGAGACATTGTCTCACTGGTCCACACCCCCAGTACCTACTGCGGGGACATCAGAAAGTCATTCAAACTAAAGAAATGATGACAAAACGAGGGACAGTAGTTCATGCAGATGGCATTGCACTTCCAGAGTTGCAGATGTTGAGGAGAGCTCCAGGTAAATTGGAATATCACAGGCAAATGGCAACCATAAAGGGGCCAGATGGAAAGCAGCAACAGTCAAAGATCGACAAGTACGGGACGTCCTGAGAAGTCAAGAACAAATTCTGGGGTATTAACCATCATGCCAGGCCAGTGATCAGATACCCTAACAAGCTGGCAAAAGGAGGACGTTCAGACCATGGATGTCCCAGTATACTCCAGATCAAAATGGGTTGTTGAGGCTGATGAATAGTACAGACAATGGCTCAATAGGAAACATTTAGACATTATGTTGACCAAACACAGTAAGATTTTCCTCTGAGGGTACTTTATTGTTGCTTATCCAGTAAATGCGTGTAGGCAATCTTGGTGTGGGGGGAAAAAAGGTTGAACAACCAACCAATAGGTTTGTAAATATCTAATTTTTCTTTTGTTCGTTTGCTTGTTTTCAGGACATTTTCAAAATGTACATTAACATCCTCCTACAAGCTCATAGGTCAGACTTAACATCAGCATGATCATATGCTAATGTGTCCTGAAAGGTTCAGTTTGTAACAGAAACAATGCAGCAGCTGCCCAATGAAAGTCGACTAATAAAAAGCAGTGTATAGTGTAACGACTTAATTCAACATGCATCACCTCTTCAAAGGTGCAGCCAAGCTGAGACAGAAAGTAGGGAGGGGCTGCAAATATGCCAGCTCCACTCTTTGGTGATGGATGAATCCAGGTGGATATCGCTCTGGTCCTGGCATTGTCAAGGTTCAATAATGATTGTAAGTTTCTCCTTTGTTTTCTAGTTTTAGGTGCATACTGTGCACATCTTTTATTTAGATCAAGTTGCTGCCCAGTTATTATGTCACTTCAGTCTTGCAGATGCAGTCTTTTCTCCTCAGTATTAAATATTGGGATGACCTCCATCATTTGTCAGTCAGCTTGGACTGCAGTGCAGTCTTTGATGTCTGAGCTAAAAACAGAAATAAATACTTAAGAAAGTAAAGGAGCCCTGTACAAAAACACATGGCAGGGAAAGCATACAACTGCTTCCTTTTGGCAATAAGCTCTGCTCCTGTTCAGCTAATGAGGAGCAGAGTGCAGAAAGTGCCAGAATGCTGTCACTGGGAAGGTCAGACCTGTCTTCTCTGTTAGCAATCATCAGTTCAAACATGCACAATATATGGATTTATTGGGATGTACTTCTGTTTATCATTATTATCTATGTTAAAACAGGAGTCTGTAGACTTATGTGCTTGGTGCTGTCTGTTCTATAATTGTAGCAGCAGTGGTGATAACCATCCCGGTGAATATTGCAATAAGTTGCACTTACACTGCAGGTAAGTCCTCAGACATAGGCTTTTCTTGTAAAATGTGAGTGTGGCTTTTAATTGCGCTTGCCATTATGTCCTCAAAGGATCCGAGAGGTATTAGTGGGGAATTTGAATGAGACAAGATGAAACTTAGAGTACTGTTCTTTTAGCACGGCATAACAAGGAAGGAAAATCCCTGGTGTGGAATGAAGCATTGTGTTTGTAGGTGATAAAGTTTGGCGTAATTGTAACTGCCAAAATTATAAATTAGTCCCAAACAGATTAACATCAGAAAGACGATATTTTCAGATCTAGAAGGGCCATTTACTGTTCTGCTACATATTCTTAAAGGATTAGTTTGACTTTTGGGAAAAGTATACGCCAAGTCTTTTTATAGTCTATCGCTGTTGATACTGTAACCAAATTTAATTTCATTTCACAACATAATCTATCATAAACATTTGCTATCATTCTGCTTGTTGTCATTTAGACTCCATTTCTGATAAGCTTAAACCACTAAAGCTGAAAGAAGTAAACCTAGAAAATGTTAACAAGGGAGGTCGTTATAAAATCCAACATTAAATAAAATCAAGGTTGTCAAACAGTTATCTCAAATAAGCAATTAGCCAAGGAGAAATGAAACATGTGTTCTTTATCTGCACAATTATGCCAATCTAAATCCTTGGTATCACTATTAAATGGTTTAATCCTTGACAAAAGCTGTCAAATTCTCCCTAGAGTTCAGTGAGTGTTCCCCCAAACACAGCTAAGTGCATAATCCTGTTCTAAACTGTGATTTGCTTTGCAGTAATGAGGAGTTCACAGTTTCACATTGTGTTCAACAGATTAAATAAGACAAAAAGACAGGTGAAGCTGTGGCATTAGTTGATGCTACCAAACTCCCTAAAACATGAACATTCTGTGTATTCTTTCATTGTTTTTCTTTACTTTTTAAAATGCCAAATCTTTTCATCTGCTCACCTTTTTTGTCGTTTTCTTTTTTTTTTTTTTTTTTTTATAGATAAGAATATAATAAAGAGTTATAATCTTATACATAATAATTTACCTGCCTCTTTTCTTTAGGTAAATTTCTTGATTAAATAATCTATACAAGTAGGCTTGGACACCTGGTGCAATGTGGGGACTAGGGCTTGGCAACTGTTAGGATGTCACTCTGCTTTGAATCATTTGCATTGACACACAAGTCTCTTCTCATTGCAGTATCGCAGATCAATACAGCCGACTGATGTTCTTTGTAACGCACGTGCAGTTCTTTTAATTTTGTTGCACTAAAGGCCAAATGAGCATATGCATATTATTTAATTGCGCTTGCCATTATGCCCTCAAAGGATCTGAGAGGTCTTAGTAGGGAATTTTAATAAGACAAGATGAAACTTAGAGTACTGTTCTTTTAGCACGGCATAACAAGGAAGGGAAATCCCTGGTGTGGAATGAGTTTGGTGTAATTGTAACTGCCAAAATTATAAATTAGTCCCAAACAGATTAACATCAGAAAGCCGATATTTTCAGATCTAGAAGGGCCATTTACTGTTCTGCTACATATTCTTAAAGGATTAGTTTGACTTTTGGGAAAAGTCTTTTTATAGTCTATCGCTGTTGATAATGTAACCAAATTTAATTTCATTTCACAACATAATCTATCATAAACATTTGCTATCATTCTGCTTGTTGTCATTTAGACTCCTTTTCTGATAAGCTTAAACCACTAAAGCTGAAAGAAATAAACCTAGAAAATGCATATGCATATTCAAATGCTTTGAAGATAAAAGCATTTCTAACATTTATTACAATAATCTTTAAAGGAAAACCACTGGATCATACTAAGTAGTGGCCACATTAATGTATAAATCTTTCCAGAAAGTGATTCTTCTGGTTGATTTGTTGACTGTTGCACAGTCAAATATTTGGAGACGATGAGCAATGGGAATCTCTCTTGTGTAACTGCAGACATATAGTTTATATGATTTGTATATATATATATATATATATATATGTATATGTATATATATATATATATATATATATATATATATATATATATATATATATATATATATATATATATATATATATATATATATACACACACACATTAGGCCACAATTTTAAAAAAAAAATTTAAAAAAAAACAAAAAACACTTGTGACATATAGCAACAATCTGCACTGGGTCAGTCAAATACCTGTACCCTCTCTTTTTGCAGTCAAGCCTTTGTATTTTAAGCAAAATATGATTTTGCATTGCCATGTTGAAATAAATGCACATTTTTTTGTTTTTTTTTTCTACCACTGCTATTACCACAAAAGTGTAAATCAAGTCATCTCATGCATTGTCACAACCACAAACTATCATAGACCATGGTTTTTTTCTTGTTACTGATAACAGTCTGGACCATCCTTATCTATCCCAACATTTCCTCCAAAAGCAATCTTGAATCCTGATACCACCACAGTACACCGTGTGATTGCTCATCATAGATGAAGCCCAGATAAGCAAGGCCACTTTTGGATATGGTTTACATCAACCCCAACCTTTACTAAAATAAGTTTTAAGTTCCTTTTTAAAATTTCTCTTAAAAAAAAAGTCCACCTTTTCCAGTCTAACTCTCTAACCATTAGACTACCACTTGACTAAATAGTATATTTAGATGGAATATTAATTAGCTGTCATGTATATTATGGGCTCCCAGCTCTGGTTCTTGAGGGCCACCATTCTGCAGGTCTTTGTATGCTTCACTGCTCAAACACACCTGATTCAAAAGAATCAGTCATTGTGCAGAACGCCATAGGCTGCTGGATCCATTTAAGGGAAGCCAGGTGTGTTGAAACAGGGATACATTTAAAACCTGCAGGACAGCGGTCCTCGAGGACCGACTTTGGACACCTGCGATGTGCATCGTTTAAACACTCATTAAAGTGCATGTCAACCAACAGTGACATGATTTTTAATAGGATTTTTATGATTCTCCTTTGGGGGTGTTTCCCTCTTCTTGAAAAGCTGCAGTGAGGTTTTTCTCAAGACCAGCAATAACTGTAGACCAGCACAGTCTGTCTGGAAAACCAGTCTAGCTGTGGCCATCATAAGCCGTGTCAATCCACACTAAGATCACAGACCTCCTAGTACAACACATGTCAGCCCTGTTCACTAACGCTTCCATCTAAATGCTAATCGTAAACAGGAAATGGCAATTAGCTGTATTAGCATGCTGATCACTGCAGAGATGCAGAAACGTTGCGGAGGAGGCAGAGGGGTCCTGACCTTATCAAAGACTAAGTGGCAGTGGGCATGCTAAGAATATAGAAAGAATCTTCATTTATTTGTTTTTTCATTTATCTATTTATTCAAACACTTAACATAGAAATGCTACTTTTTTTCTGGTCAGCTTTTCTTTAATATTTCTAAATGAGGCAACAAAGAAGCTGCAACTTATTCAAGTTTCCCTTCATCCCCTGCTTGTGAATGTGATCCTGTGGTTGGTTTTTCATTCATAGAATAGATCTCATTCATTTCCACGTCACATGTTGATACCCTCAGTCCAATTACTGCAGTGCCACAGTGATATTAAAAATGTGACACTTGAACAACATAATTTCCCCAAAGTTTAGTTTTGACTTAAAGCTTAAGGGGATAAGACACATTAGCACCCAGTTTGGGCTTTGCACTGTTGACGCACTTCAGCGTCAGATATTTGGAGATCAAGTGGCAGAACAATTTATGACATGCAAAAAGGAGGCAGGAATGAAGTTGAGAGGTCAGATGAATGAAGATGACTAAGACGGGGCTTTAGCCTCCCTGTGGGTGATCTATGTGATAAAAGAAGACGATGCAGTCTCTCCATCTCCAGGCTTTCCCATGTTGCCCCCCCTAGCTGTGCCCTCACCAGGCTGGGGATCAATCCCTGCATGCCCGCCTCGACTTCAATACTCCGGCCTCTTCATTAGGCACAGCTTGTGAGAGTGGAGACTCTAATTGACCAGGGCCACTGAGAGCCACCATCCTCATCTGCCAGTCTCTCAGAGAAAGGGTCGCCATGAATCAGCCGCTCACACTAATCTTTTCCATTATCCTCTGCTCTACTGTGGGAACAGGAAAAACAGCCTGCCTGTAGTTGGTGCCTATAACACATTTAAACATCCCTCAATTACTGTGACTGTTTGTAAGTTTTGCTTTAGTTATTTGGTTAATGGGAGCACAGGTCTGAATAGACTGTGTGAAAAACAGACGACCATTACAGCCACTACTGACACTTACAAACAGCTTACATTTTGGAGAAATCTGTGTTGTTTTTTTTCCTGTTCCTACAGGTTATTTTTCATGTGAGCTAGTTTTGCTGTATTTCCTGTTTTGTGAACAACTCTGACAAAGCCATTAAGAGTTTCCGGAGCTGAGTGGCTACTAAATATTTTGCCTATCCACTATATCAGTCTCACCACTAAACTCACTCGAGAGCCCTCATTCTCACTGACGGTCCCTGTGGTGAGTCATGCAACTCATATGCTCAGTTCCAGTCTTTAATTATAATGATTAAACATTTCATTTAAAAGGTAAAGTAATTTGCCGCATGGTAATGAGGATCTACAGGGTTAGTTTCAGTCATTGATGACAAATATGTGAGAAATTTCATCCAGCTGTGATGCAAAAACTCTTCTTCTTTCAGCATCAACAGACAGAGAAGAAAAAAGGGACAGCGCTCTGAGTTAGGAGATAGGAGAAAAAAAACAAAAGGGAAGAAGAAAAAGAGGTATAATAAAGGTCTGTCTGAAGTATTTTTGCTAACATAATAGGCTATGTGATTATTTATAGATGCACAGTAAGTATATGCCAGTCTAATGGCAGTGTATAAGGAATAGATAATAATCAAAAGAAAATCAGAAAAGTCTGGATTCATTGTCTGGTGACTGTGAATATACATAAACAACCTCCAAACAACTGATACAACTACAGTAAAGAAGCGCTAAAGTATCCTAAAACTGCTCATACACATTTCATGGACACAATTTTTTATGCAACAATTCACTAAATCAAGCTATGACTGCACTGCGGCATATTTCTGAACTTAAGGTATAAAGATGTTGAGTGTACAAACATGATGCTAACGGGGAGTACTCACACACAAGGTTGTTGTTAAGCTACGACTCACATTGCAGGAGTTTCAGCTGCCACATACTGATGGACTACATGGTGGAATGCACCAGGCTGGAGCGTAGCTGCAAATGCAAGAGAAGTTTTATTACTTAGACTTTTAAAGAAAAAACTGATTATTTTTCAGCAAATTTGCAGCTGATCAGCTGTTAGGGTGGGAGACAAAAGATACACACTGAACAGATCACTAAGCCGTTACAGGCCAACACGGAGACAAACAAATATATACTATAGTCATTAAAGATTGCACATAAACATGCATACACTTATGCACATATTTGATATATTTTTATTCTATTTCTTTTAATCAAAATTACATAAACTGTGTTTATTCTTCAGTGCAATTTGATGTATTTGTAGTTTTCCGTATACAGTCAGATACATATGTCTAAAGAAACTGGTAAAGTTGATAAGTCACTGAAATGAAAAACAGAGTTATAGTGTTAAAATACTCTGCATGAAAGTCTCGTACTGTACAGGAAGTTTAAGCAGTTATATGATCATGCAAAGCACACAATTATTACAAAATTTATGAACTTAGGGTGTGTGACAAGTTGATATGTTACAGGCAAAAACTATGTTTAAAAGTGCTTCAACAACTTCCTGGAAGTGCCCAATGACTGACTTTACCTTTGAGCTAAATGTTAAAATATTATATGAAAAAGGAACAATAATGCTAAGGCACAGTTTTAGCCCTGACACACCTTTATTTACTTATTTAGATTGGTTTTGTGCACCGTTGTGGAATCTATTAAGCAGTAGCCGGACAGGAAAGTGATAAAAGGAAGATGGGATGACATACAGATATGGGGTGGTAAGTGAGACAAACACCGCCCCCCTCTCTGTATGGTTACCCCATAGTTACCCATAGGACGCTTTCACTGGCATGTCTGAGTAAATGTTGCCACCTACTGGAAAAAAAACATAAAAACTCCAGAGCAACGACAGCAAACGCCATCATGCTGATGAAAAGTAATCAATTAGCAATAGTGGTCATTTAAAAATGAACTTTGTGTGTTTGAGTTATCCACTGGATTATCTTCATTTCAGAAAATTAAAACACTGAGATGCAGGCTGATTTTGAAGCAAATATAGAGCAGAAATAATTTATCACAACATCACTACAAAGCAAAAGGCTGCACATTATCTGATTCCATATGTGAAAAACAGACACCAAACAACGTGATTATGATGGTATATCTTTAGAATGTGCTGCAGGATAAGCTTGTAAGCTGTGTAATCGAATATTTTAATGCACTTATAACTAAACCGCAAATCCCATTTTAAAACTCATGAGCCTGAAATCACAAAGACGCAAATTAAAAGAAAAAATCTCAGTACTGAAATACATTTCATGTTTCCATAGATACCAAGTCTCCGAGAGAAAGAAAGAGAGAGAGAGGGGGGGGGGGGGGGGGGGGTGTCTTCACACTTATTATCCAGACTTAGAAAGCTTCTCGTCATGCTGTCCACCACACAAGTGAAGTAGAGAAATTGAAATTGTTCTTAAAAAAGGAAAAAGGTTTCATGTATATTTAGTTTTGATTTGATATGAGTCAGGATGTCACGTCATTTGGTCAGGATTCCAGCTTGCATGAGGTCAGTTATTTTTTTAATGAATTGTACTTTTGACCAGCAGAGGACGATCAAGTTGAGATATGATTTGTTGGAGTAGACTTAAACAACAAATGGTCAATATTTGTGTCTTGTGGCTTTACTACTTTTTAAAAAAAAAATTTTTATTTTTTAAAAAGATCTACCACATAACACTGCTAAACACAGACAGTCACCACTGGATCAGAGATAGATGAAGATGATATATAGTCTTAATCAAGGACATTTTGCTAAAACTTGTAGGTTGAAATTATTAATATTGATTTATAACCACCTACTAAGCAAAATAAATGAGTGCCTTAAAAATCTGCATCCTTTCAGTTTATATGTCATTTGTCTTTAAAAGGATGGAGGAATATGAGGTTTCCATTCTTGTATCATCCCCAGAGTGATGGATTAGCTTTAGTGTAGTGCAATGTGAATTGTAAGGAGCTGAAGATATGAAGTTCAGCTTTAGGATAGAAAGTTCTCTTGTATGTCTTGGAGAACAATTCATCCATCCATGCTGGTTTGTTGGACATTGGGGTACTAGTCAAGCAATGTTTGATACAGCCAAGAGGACAAGTACTATATTGATAAATGTAGCCGTTTTATTAGTAGGAATCCTGAAGGGTTAAAACCAGTGAAAGGTTAAGTGAGTTTTTTTAACATCTTCTTACAATTTTCTGCAGGGAAACTTGCGTCCTGGCATTCACATGGATGTTATGACAAGTGCCACCTAACTTATCATTTATGCAGAGCATTTGTTGCCCAAGGCAAGGAAGGTTAATTTGAACGTCACAATTCCCGAACAAGATAATTCAAAGAGATTTACATTAAACATTAAAGGCAGGACAACCCAGTTCAACCTTAATTTAAAAGTACTGAGTTTCAGCTGACCTGCAGTTTTCTGGGAGTTTGTTTCACATGTTGGAGCATAAAAATGAATACTGTCTCTTCATATTTAGTTCTGATGCTGCAAACAGAAAGTTGGACTATGATGACTTAAGGGGTCTGGTTTGTTCACCAGAATCAGAACCAGAAGTTTTGAAATGTATTTGTTTCTGAACCATTAAGTGCTTTATAAACTAACTGTGGGATTTTGAAGTCAATTCTTTGACAGAAAGGAAGTTAAGTGTAAAGATCTGTGAACTGGAGATATTTTATCTTGGTATTAGTGAGGTCTTGAGCAGCAGCATTCTGGACTAATTGCAGCTGTCTGAACAGTTTAGAGAGGGAGCAAAACAACAGTCTACAGAATATAAATGCATGGATATCAATCCTTTAATCCTCAACATATTCTTCAATTGATAAAAAGTTGACTTCACAACTATCTTAATGTGACTGCTAAAGTCCAGGTCTGAGTACATGACAACACCAAGCTCTCTAACTTTGTTGTTGTTTTTTAAATGAGCTGTTTAAAGATGAATGCTGATTTTTAATTTGACTTCTTGGCATCAAAAACTATTTTTTCAGTTTGATCTTTTTTTAACTGAAGGAAGTTCTGGCAAATACAATCTTTAAAGCTAAACAAATGAATGATTAGGAAGTGTCAAACTGATATTGTATCTTAAAGTAAGTTTTCTTATCTATATAGCCAGTGTTTAATCATCACTCTGTGCAAACAAGGAGAAAGGAAGCTTAGATTTTTTTTTAAACAGAAAAAAAAATAGTTTGTGCTCTTTTCAACTAATGCTTTCTGGCTGAATTTACAACAGTCCCTCAAATAACTGGAGACTAAAAAAAAGGAACAATAAATACAATTTAAAAAAAAAAAAGCTAAAATATAATTTAATGATATAAGACACTGTTTTTACATTTAATTGAGTTGAAGAAAAACAAACAAACAAACAAACAAATTCGCCATGGACAAATTAGAGCACTTTTCTGATTAACAGTGGGACAAAATACCTGTCAACAGGTGCAGAAGTCTGACTAAAAGGTACAGAAAACACCTAAATGTGGTGGAAACGTCAAAGGACCGTTCGTCAAAATGTTAGTTTATGAATGATGTAACATATATTTTTTTGATCATTTCTGTTTGTTTTAAAAACTTCCATAGAACCAGAATTAGAAAATAATATAATGATTTTCAGAAATGCTTTATTATTACTTTTATCAATTTCAGCTTATTTAACATGCAGCTGTTTTTTCCCCTTTCTTTAATGGGAGGATATGAATAAATTTGAGGACGATAAGATTTTACGCAACACAAGCTGTCTTCCATTCTGACAGTTTACGTCTTACGTCATGACGTCAGCACGGGGTCGTGGGAGAAGGGAGGGCAGCTCGTGGAGTTCACAGCTCTCGGCAAAGGGGTGTTGCTCGCTGAGTGACAGTGTCAGCTCCAACAGTTTGCTATCACTAATGTAAGTGTGAAATATGTCTTCAGCTGAATATTTAGAGTTTCTTTTACCGTTTGTTTGTCCGTATGTGTGACGTATGTTGAGTCCTATCAGTGTGTCGAAGTAGATATTTAACCGTATTAGCAGCTCTGTACAGTGACACTATCGGGACTGTCAACCTGAGTCCGTTAACACACTGCTGCCGCCGCAGCTGACAAAAACACTTGACTGCTACTGAACTGACATTTTAGCTTTTTTTTGTGTGTGTGTGGAAGTGTATTTTCGAAATAAGCACGAAATCTCATCTGCCAGTAGTTAATTTCTAAAGCTCTTTTTTTTTTTTTTTTTTTTTTTTTTTTTTGCATTACTTGATTGGAAATGTTATCTTTCGTAACAGTTGCTATTTCTCAGGTCCTGTGGTGTCATGACGGTGTTCAAATGCTGGGGTTTTGGCATGACTGAGCGCAACTTCAATCCTCATTATCGTACTTACTTCCGAGAAGTTTACCAGACCTAAAACATTAGTGGAAGCTTTATGATCATCTGTGTTCGCATAATGTTTGTAAGACTTTGTGTGTTGTGCAACAAAGCAGAAGCTGTGATCGGGGTTTAACTTCCATCTCATTATTACTGAATAATGCCAGGATGGATGTATCTTTATCAGTTTAGTTTAGGGGCCCACCATTTAGGCACGTTTTATAAAATCTTCTCAACAGTTTGATTAATTGAAGATACTTAATACTTATTTTTCTGCAGCCGTTATCATCAGACTCTAGGAGACTGTGACACACATAAAAGCACACACTAAACTGGCAAAAAGTCTGGCAAACAGGTGCAGAGATGTGCCAAGAAAGCGTTTAGAAGATTACTGTTTCGATCTTGTCTTTTTCTGTTCTCTGTTGAAGACATGCAGGCCTGATGTGGCAGGTTGTCCTCTCCTCAGCAAATGAGAGAAATGCACAGCTTGTCTTTGTGTTGAACTGAAGTTTCTTTTCTTATCTACTTACTCCACTCATGCATTGTAATAAACATTTTCATCTGTGTGGAGATGTAGAGGCTTGAGAGAGTCTGACATGACATGATGTATCCTACTATCTGTTCAGCTTAGTCTGCTAAGTGGCTGAGAGCTTGGCTGCCCCTTCAGGGCACTGCTAACACAGCCATTCATGTCTCACTTGGATGGTCAGACCACCATGATGACGCTGCCCCCCTCCCTCATGTTGCACTCACATTGTTTCTTCTCTCCTCAACACTGAGCTTCCAATTGACAGTCTAATGAGGTCAATTTATCATGATTTATACATATGTGTATATATATATGTATATGTATACATATGTGTGTGTATATATATATATATATATAAACTTCAGGCCTTGAGTTAAATAGCCATGCTCTTTTATTCATTCATTTTTCAATACTGCTTAGTCCAATTATGGGGGCTTGAACATATAAACCTCCTCTCTCACCCACCCCTCCTATCTCCCTAGGCTGTTCATCTCTCAAGCACGGGTTCTTGACCAGAGTCCTAGGAGCTTGAGGGTCGTATGCAGTATCTTAGCTGTTCTTAGGACTGCTCTTTTCTATCACTAAGGGTAATACTGTTGCTTTTGACCTCCTGGCCTTCTCCAGTTCTTCCATGAGGCCTTGGTACTTCTCCAGTTTCTCATGCTCCTTTTTCCTGATATTTCCATCATTGGGGATGGATACATCGATCACTACGGCTTTCCTCTGCTGCTTCTACATGATCACTATGTCCGGTTGGTTGACCACCACCATTTTATCTGTCTGGATCTGAAAGTCCCAGAGGATCTTAGCCCTCTCATCTCCACCACCTTGGGGGGCATTGCCCACTGGGGTCTCCAGCCCATATTCTGCACAGATGTTCCTGTACACTATGCCGGCTACTTGGTTATGGTGCTCCATGTATTCTTTGCCTGCCAGTATCTTGCACTCTGCTGTGAGTTGCTGGATTGTTTTAGGGGCTTCTTTGCATAGTCTGCACCTGGGATCCTGCCTGTTATGGTAGATCTGGGCCTCGATCGCTCTGGTGCTCAGGGCCTGCTCCTGTGCTGCCATGATTAGTGCCCTTCTGCTGTCCTTCAGTCCAGCCCTCTCCAGCCATTGATAGGACTTGTTTATATCGGCCACTTTGGTGATCTGCCGGTGGTACATCCCATGCAGGGGCTTTTCCTCCCATGATGGTTCTTCCATCTGGTGTTCCTCCAGACTCCATAGTCTGAGACATTCACTAAAATCTTCATCCCTTGGTGCCGTCTTCCTGATGTATTTGTTCTTTCAAGTTTTGAAAGAACATTTACTGCCATCAAAATGACCACTTGTCAGGGGAGGCTTTCTCTATTTGAGCAAAACAATGCTAGACCATGCTCAGCATGTGCTGTAACAACAGAGTGTAGTACACCAGTCCGGAGGCCAGATGCACAAGCATTTTGTACACATAAATACTTTGAGTGCAGGTTTTTTGATACAAGGCATCTGAATCTAGTCAGTTCTTATACAGAATAGGCAATTTTACTTAAATAGTTGGGGGAAAATGTTTTTACTCTGATTTAGTTTCCTATTAATTTTTCTGATAGCCCTCTCATTTTGGGTGCTATAAATAACTGCAGCCATGTGTCATGATGTTGCATAAGTATAACTAGAACACTAGGGGATAAACCTTGGGATGAGACTTTAAAAAAAAAGAGTCAGTATTTTGTAATCATTGTGATTGTCAGGCACAAGAGTGGCACATGTGCTGGTGTAGGTTGTCACAGCCAACATACTGGACTCCATCTTTATATCCAAATCTATCCAGATGCATCCATGTCATTGTGTCCCTGAAAGACTTTATACTGTGCAGTATTATATTATTTACTGCAGATAAAGCAAAAGTTGCCCGTCCTTCTGTCGCTCTTATTGTAACACCCTTTTGTGACTTGTACATGCGTTGCTTATTTATCAGAGCAGAATCATCCATCCTGACGGAACAGAGTTGCTTGCTTCTGTTATTGTTCTTACTTCATTAATTTTTGTCTTGGCATGCATATTCCTTGCTCTAATTTTCATGCCATGTTTTTATAATAGTAGAATATTATTCTCTCCTATTGTCTCCTTTGCTCTTTTAAAGTGGGCAGAATTTTTGTGTAAACATTTAATATGTTACGTTTGCTAATTTCATAATAACTTGATAACTAGGGTGTTGACGATATGCTCTTGTCAAGATTCAATTAGATTGCTGTTTTTTGAGTGCCAATTGAATTTAAATTGGAATTCTCTTTGATATTGCTGATTTTTGAGGACTAAAAACAAAAAAAAATGTACAAAACTTTTTTTGTTCGTCATTTTTTTTTTATTTTAAATGAAAAACCTACACAGGAGCCAGACAATTATTCTGTTGCTATAATGCCCAAGAATACAAGTAAAATGTGCTTTCCTACACATTAATCATTTTTTTTTAAAAATTAATATCCCAAATTATTTTATTGTCAGTAATGCAAACAAAAAACAAGACACACTATTGCTAACCACAGACTTTTGCCAAAGAACGTCTAAAATCATTAACACAAATTTACTTGGTTATTTTTCTGTAGACAGATAAACAGCTTCATCAACTGATACTTTAAATGTACAAATTAATGCTATCATCTGCACCTGCATAATAAATTGTGATGAAGTGTTAACACTCAAATGTTCATTGGTTTTAGTCGGTATGCAATTGTGGAGCTTTTGCATCTTCGAAGGCACCATTCAGTGATGTGACTGTGACAGGCTATACTGGTTTGAGAGCAACATAAAGTTATTTTACTGATATGAAACCTGAGAACTGACATGATGCAACTTTTATATATTTTTTTTGTTATTCTTGTAGACATGTATACTGAATAAATCATTGGTAAGGTATTTAAAATTTTATTTAAAATAAGCTAGAAGACTCTCAAACAGCTAATTGGTTACACTCTCTCAGCCACGAGTCCACTGTGGTGGAAGAAAAAATGTTGTCCAAACATAGTATACATTTTTTATTTCCTTACCCTCATTTTCTCACACTCTTCTCCTTTATTATCTCCATCTTCCACTGTTTTTGAAGGCTCAGAAGGTGGAATAGTAAAGCACACATAATATTAATATTGTTATTAACTTGATATTATCTGTTTACAGTCATTTAAAAAAAAACATATCCAAGAAAAAAACTTTGTACCTCTCTTTTTAGTTAATGCTGTAGCAGTGGACAGAGTGGCTTTATTTTCTCTATTAGTTACGACTCTCACACTGCCAGAATGAAGGTGAAATTCCTTTTTAAAGGCTTTGGTTTCTAGTGGCAACAAGCTGCTTGCCTCCCTCTGATCCCTTCCTAAAGAAAAGAGGCAGAGGGAGCAGAACACCCCAAGAGTTTGCACTTTAATGGAAGGCTAAGGCATTGTTTTAGTGTTAAAGGGTAGAGACAGATATTTTTAGGTCTTAAACAATAGTCGAGTTCCATACGAACTTTCCAAACTTTGTTTTGGATACTGTAATTTTCCTGCTCTGTCTGGCAAACTAAATCCAAATTTACTATAAGTATTACCGATGACAACAGAATACAAATCAGGACTTTGTGCAAAATTCTATCTTAAAGTTAAAGGTTAAATGGTTAAAATGGTAACGTCTTGAAACTGTCATTTTCTCTCAGAGCACAGAGTTGATATTTTTAACCCCACGCTGATCATGTTCTAAGTTTAAGCTGAAAAACTAAGGTTGATTTTACAGATCTTCAATAACTTCTGTAGTGGGTTAGAGTACTGTCTGGTTGCCGTAGGCAAGTGCCTGAAGAGTTATTTAAATAGAAATCATCTGTATCGTCACCTATCTGACAGCATAAAGCTGTTCTCACACAAGAGATACAAAGAATCAAATACCTGATGGCCTGATAACCTGTTTGGTTCCTTTCCTCTGTTGTGCTGTTTGGATTAAACCCTATCTTTTTCTATTCTTCCTACCGGTATTGGATAAAACTCAGTATTCAGTGTGAGATTTCAGCTGATGTGCAGACATTTTCAGCCCTGTAGACAGTTGGTTTGGTCCTGCTTACTAGAACAGTTTGACCACTATTTAACCCTTAATGTTATTTCAAAAATGGCATTTAAGAGCTTAAAATACTTTACATATTCTGTGAAATTCACCTTTTGTCTCCTGGAAAACCCTTAAGGGAATATGCCATACCTGCAAGACGTGAGAGAATTACACAATTCAATATTTTTCGCTGGTAGAACACATTCAGTCTTTACTCTGTGTTGTTGTTACTGTAGTTGGCATGAACCAATTTCAGTGCCGTGCATGTTGTAAATTATTCATTTGGCCACTCGCTGTGGTGACGAGCACAGATTCAGAGGTGTTCTGTAAACAAAACTTCACCAGTAAACAAGGCCTTTTCCTCGATAATGTTCATCATGCAGCATGATTATGATTCACTGCTAGTCATCAGTTCTGGTCAACATCACTGCCTTGCTTTCTAGATGTATTCACTGCCCAGTAACATTGTGAAACCTTTACTTGAGACATCAAGGTGATTAATAAAGTATACATCTATAAAACCACAGCAGTTTCCCTGTTCTTATCAGTTTGTTTTGTGTTGTATAGCAAGTTGTTGTTGTTGCTCTTGGATGACTCATATTTTCTTCACACAGGATGGCACCTTGTTTTGGTTTGTATTAGGTTGTAGTTTGTATTTTGTTTATTTCTGGTCATGTTTTAGACTTGCCTCTCATGGCTTGGGATATCCAATCAGTCATTTATCTATGAAGACAGCAAAACAATATCAGTTTACAAACTTTTAATTAAAAATAAGACAATGTATGAATTGGTCTTCACTTGTAGTTTCATTGGTGCTTGTACAAGCAACTTGAGCTTATGGTGTCTCATACAAACAATTGTTTTTTTGTTTTTTTTACTTGTACATGTGTCAGAGTGAAAGATGGTGGATCCTCAGGTTTGTCTTGTTCCTGGAAAGCTGAGCGCAACCGTGACATCACGGTCTGCTTGATAGTTTCATCTTGCACAAAAGGACATGTGCCTACGATTTACAGTAAACTACCTGCTGCACAGCTTCTCATTTGGACACACTTTCTGACAAGCGTCCAGGCTTGAACCTGATACGGCTCGTTAAAACACGCCATGGACCACTGAATGGCTTTGATCTGGTGTGGCTTCTTTCTCTCTGCATCCCCCCATCTCCTTTCTTTCACTTTGTCACGATCACCATCTGATACAGAGTTGTGTCTCTTATCACACTTTGTGCAGTGTGCTGAAGTCATCTCCTTCACTGTCACAGCTGACACAACTGTGCTATTATCTGCCTCCCAGTCCCAAACACACACACACACACACACACACACACACACACACACACACACACACACACACACACGTAAATACAATAACGATTGTTCCTGTTTCCTGCCTATGCTGTCATTATACAGCTGCTGAATGAGATATGGTCCAGTTTCCATTGGTCAAAGAGAACACACACAAATACACACATACATATGTACACATATCCCCACTATGTCATTTGTGTAATCTATTTTTTTTTTGTGTCTGACACAAGCGTGCACATATTTGTGCATGCACTCAAACACAAACATGACTGACAGAACTCTCTGGCCTAATTTCACTCTTATTGATGTGTGTCTGGCAGTGAATGAGGCAGAGCACAAAGAGCAGCGATGGGCTTGTGTGCAGTTCAGAGGAAACAAAGAGTGGTCTATTCCACGCCAGCTCGCAGACTCTTCTGGTAACAGTGTATAGTCTTGTTTAAGCAGTATCCATATTTTGAGTTAACCAACTGTATGTTCAGCAATGAGCAACAACATGGTTACTTCAGGGTCACAGAGCCTGATTGAACTGTATTTTTGCCGGTTATACCCTGTTGTTTTTCTTTCTCTTTTTATTCAAATAGAATTGGCAACAGAATGTAATTTTTGCTATTGTGCAAATAAACTTAATTTAAAGTGAATTTAAAATATACAGGTATCCTGTTTTTGGTAGTATAGCCTCTTTACCTGGATAAAGTTTTACTTTTTATTCCAAAAACTCAAGCAAACATGATAAGATGTGATTTTAGAACACTATTATAGATTATAGAACACTATAACTTGATAGATTTTGTTGAACTACAACTGGAAAAATTGTAAGTTGTAATAGTTAGGATTGTTTTAGATATAAAACAAAATGTCTGTTTTATCCAACTGGATCTTGATCTGCTCATATACACAGGAGTTGTACAGAGCTAATGAAGTTTTTTTTTCTTTTTCTTTTAGTTTTTTTTTTGTCAGCTTCAGCAGGTCAAAGATCATGAAAACAGAACAACCTGCAGCTTAAAGCTTACAATGAGACCTAGCGTTATGGCTGGCAGTGTGTACATACTTGTATGGAGGATTAAGTGAGGATGACATTGCTCCAGAGAGGCCATTGTCCGTGTAGCTATGTGTCATTTACCTTTGACAGCATTGTGAAATTCCTGACAAACATGCTGAGTCACAGAGGCTGCAGACCATGGCTGTCTCTGACTGTCTAGTCACTGAGCTGTCTGTGGTGGACAAGGGTGAATAGATATATTACCTGTTAATTAAAAATATAGAAAAAAATGCGGCTATTGATATTCTTTAAAAATTATATACAAGTGCTGGTTCAGTATAGGATTTCTGCCAGCCTTCCAAGAAGGACTCCTGGAGTAATTTTCTGTGAATGCTATAAACTGTTTTCCAATGTTTTAGCATTAAAGTAAAAGCCTGACTCAGACAGAATAATGCTAAATGTGACATTGCCAGCTGTGCAGGCTTTTCATTAGTCAGTTCTTGGTAGGTTCTCAGAATGTCATGAAATAAAGTGGAGTACGTCAGAACAAGACACTTGTGATTCAAGATCCATCTGGTGTTGCTTCAGTTGCATCATCGCGACATTAAGGTGGATCACCAAGATTTACTTAAACTGAACAAAGATGCAGGCATGCACAGAAAAATATGACAATACAGTGTTGTCCTCTAAAGGCTCCTGAAAGAGGATTTGGACTGAATATAAAATGGCAGGCAATCAAGAAAACATCCAATCGGGTGTTGGGATCAGCCTCTGGGATGAGGGAGGGGATTTACTGAAATGGAGGGAGGGTTGGGTATGGGAGTCAGAACAGGGCTGCAGGTTTAGCTTCAGGACAGGATTAACTTACATACCCCTCCACTCATCAGCTCTGAAACTACAACATAGTGCTTAATCATGAATCGTACTTTGCTGTAGCTTACACAGACAGTGACCAAGTGAAAATGCATACTTGATTATGTATTCATGCATGACTGCCTGTCCTCTGTGATGTAATGTTAGATTAAAAAGCTTGCTTACAAAGAGAACACACGTTAAAAACTTTTGCATGCTACTGATTTCTTTACACATTCACAGAAGAGTGACACAATACCATTTTCAGCTTATAAAGGCATAAAATATAAGAGACTGAGACCTGGGCTTACATGTATTTATTAACAGTTATTAAAACAGATAATTGAATTGGTCTTCTCATATAAAAATGTATTATCGTTCTACAAACAAGCAGAAATCCCTCATATCTACATCCTTTCATTCATCCATTAGTATTGCATACCTACTTTATCCACTTCAGGGTCACCAGAGTGCTGGAGACTATCGTAACCGTCTCCTGCCATATCTCATTAAATCAAAGTACTTGCAACAAATCATGTACTACAATACAATGAATAATAAAAGGAGTTTAATTAATTTGGAGTTTAATTATAATTTAATTATAATTTGTTACATTGCTTTTTTGTCGTTAGTTTGAACAGCACAATTAACAGAAGTGTCTCCTCAGATAGCAGCCAGCAGGTGACTCAAGTAAACCTGTTCAACACCTGATCTCTCTTTGGCAAGCCGAAGTTATATTTAACTGAGAGCCACCACTCTGTTAACACACACTGTGAATTCAGCACATTACCATCTGCAAGCATGAAGCTGTCAGTTCAGCAGAAAAGATTATTTAGGATTCATAGACAAAGTAAAAGTTGATTAGTTGATGTTCAATAAATCAACTTTGTACAGAAGATGTGGTGTTGCATCGATAGAAATAGCTGCAAGACTGAGAGCAGGTGTTAAAGAGGTTCACCTGCAAGTAGCTTCATGCTCATTCCTTTACTGTCTGTGTGTGTGACCAAAGGAATATATTTAAATGTGTGACTATCCCTCCCCAGGGTTGTGGATACTACCACCTCCCCTTGCTTTGCTTACCTCAGTGGAAGCAGATAGTGATGCTGCATGGAGACTTGGGCTGACTACCTCCCTGTCAGTGGGTCCATCTATCATTGTTAGACCAAAAAGATGACCTCTATTTTTGTCAGCTTTCTACTCATTTTTCACTTTGTCACCTTCAGTTTGGTGTTCAAGGCTGCAGGAGGTGTTTATGTATGTGTTATTGGTAATTCCACCCTGGTCTCTTGATAATGCTACAGGATGAGGAAGGACTGCCTTTGAGGATAGTAAATTAGCCCCTGAAGGAACAGTTGCAGATGCATAAATACACACTAATCATTCATAACATTATAAAATCCAGCTCAGCTTAATATTGTGTAGGTCCCTCTCATGCCAGAAGAACAGCTCTTCTTTTTAGGATATTTACTCGATGTGAACGGTATTATTTCAACCGAATGAAGCTTGCTCCAGTGACTTCTGTGTGGAGCATGCTGTCTTGTTGGGGTTGTCTTTGCCACCAGGGAGTGCTGTTTTCATGGTGTGGTGTAGGTAGCGCTAAGGTTCTTGGTCTCTAATAGGGACCCTAAATCTTGTTCCACAAGGACTGGTGTTCTGCAGATTTTAGAAGTGTCTCTGCTGGAACGCACCTTACTCAGACTTGACATCAGGCTCTGCACAAGTCTGCCAATTGCCCAGTGATTTGAAGTTATAACAATCTGTAGTTTGGTGGCATGAATCACCCAAGGTTTACTAGCAGAACATCGCGCTGTGACAAGGTGATCAGTGCTTATCTCTTTAACTGTGATTGGTTTGTTGTTGTGGATCAAATTCTCTGTTCAGTCTGTTCTGCATCTTCATTGTAAATCTGTTTTGTTGAATTTAGAAAGAAATTCCCAATTTCTTGTGCAAATTATCTATAAAGTGAACAATTTAAGACATATGGCATACTATGCTATGACAATAATTTTTTTCCTCTCTCTTTTTCTTTTTCTTTTCATTGAGTATCGTTAAGAAAATCAGATAACCATTTATTTGTGTGTTATGTTTCTTTTTTTAAAAAGGGGCAGATATTACAAGAAATTTTCTTTTTCCTGCCCCTTTTAAAGCATGGTGCTCTGTATTGTTTTGTTTTTGTACTCTATAGTCTTGTTTTATCTTTTGTATGACTGTGAGAAATTTAAAAAAAAAAAAAAAAGTCATGAACTGCAGTTTTCAGTCTTAATAAATATTCAGTTTTCTTCTTTCTTCTTTCAGGAACATCAGAAGAGCAAATCACACTATCATGATGGTTGGGCTGATGGTAGGTTTATCTGCAATCACTCTGCTTTTTTCCACTACTTAATTTTTTTAGTTAACCCTTCTGACTTTGTTTCTACAGTCTGTACAAACCTGCTTGTTTTTAAATGGATGCATCCTTCCTTTTGTTATATTTGTGTCATTAGCTCAGTTGGATCCGGCTTGTTTGCCTATGTGATGATCACTGGATTTTGGTATCATTCCATCCTCTCATAACCCATCTCCTCTCTCTTTGTGTTAGACCAGCAAGGCTACTTGTTCCTGAGTCAAAGATGCATGCTCCCAATTTGGATCCATCCCTCTGACTGTGAATGAGCTGATCCAACCCTCCTCCATCAGACAGTCCCATCTCCACTTCCACTGCATTCCCTTGTCCTCTATTCTTCCCTTCCTTGGTCATTGACCCAGACCAGTACTTTGCATGCCTGACAGATAGAGTAGTGTAGTGTGTATTTGGACAGTTCATATCTGCTATTTATGTGGCATCGGCAGGGCCATATGCAGCAGGACAACAGTAAAAGGGAGACAGAGGGGTTGGGCACCAGTTCAAGTCCTGGAACTGGAGGAGTGACTGGGGGTTTAGTGGGCCCAGGGCTGATCAAGACCTCTTCTCAGTCAGAACATCCTTCTTTCAGTAAAATGAGCCAAAACGCCAAGGAGAGCATGGGGGTTCTTGGCCAGGGCTTAAAACAGCTATTCCAGCAACAACGTAAACGCCTCTCCCTCTCTCGCTTCACCATCCCCTCGTCATCTTCCTCCTCATCTTCCTCTGTGGTGTCAGCAGGTGGCACCTCCCCCTCTCCCCCTGAGGACACCTTGGGGTCCAGCTGTGCTGACTCTGACCAACTTTCTGCTCCTGTGGTTCCCTCTGCAGCTGGCCAGGGCTCAGCTGCTGCAGGCATGATTAGGCGTGGTACCAGCCTGCAGAGCCGGCGCAGTAAAGGATCTGGGTCTGGGAGTGGAGATCGGGATCCGCTTCTAAGAAGTAGTCCCCAGGCCCCACAGCGCCGCCACACCCATGATCCACAGCAGCATACCAGCCGCCCACGTTCCTCCTCGACAACTGACCCCACACCAAGCAGTCCTGCTCCTGGATACACCAGTGTTGATGTGGGACTGTCATCAGGGTACCACTCTACAGAGGAGACAGACAGGGTAAGTGACAACCGCCATCATCATTACTACACGGTTTGATCGATGTGATGTTTTAATTGTGTCAGTCCTGGTTTGTCACTAAAGTGTCAGCCAAAAGTTAAGGTTCACCTTCCTACTTCTTGTACAGTAACATTCCCTGCTGTTTTAACTGAACACAGTGCCAAAGCCCAAAAGTCTGTCTCTTCGATTCCTTATTTTTTCCCTTTGTGGATTGATTCATAAGAAAAATATGCTCATTTATTGCCAAAATAGCATTAAAACAAGCTCAGCAAGAAATCTGGCTCCACACCTACAGCGTACACATAGAATGCAGCGCAGTTACTATTAATTCACTTTTCTTTTTCCTATCAAAGATGAGGTGACCTTAACAACATAGATATAGATTATTTGCTGCAATCATTCCCCATAATAATGCAGCCCATTTATAGATCATTTTAGATCATTTATAGATCATTTTCAAGTAAAGAAGTAACAAATATTAGACTTAATTGTGATCAATACTTTTACACCATTCACACAAATTTTTCAGACATATTCTTTTCATTTTTATTTCTACTATTAACTAGTTTTTCCACTTTTAAACAAAAGTAAGGAAAGTGTGTTTAGAATTTGTATAAAGCAAATAAAGTAGAAGCCACTGGTGTTTTCTTGATGCCATCTTTATAGTCTAATTACCATCTTAACCTTCCTTACTAGGTTGTCACCTAGTAAGTTTGTTCTTTTTGCCACCAGAGGTCACTGTCAGATCAGCTAACCCATAAGTACTGTAAGCTACACTGGGCTTTCCTTGGTTCATGTGGAGCTGGTGTTTGTATTATGAGTTCATGTTTGTTGTAGACTAGACTGATCCCTGGGCTAATGAAATAATTTGTGGTCATGACCAAGTATCAGTGTGTCAGAGACAAAGAATGGCTGCCTGCATTTCAGTTCAGTAGTGGGTAGAAAGTCTTGACCTGCTATATAGATGCCTGTATTAAGTTACAGTTGGAGTCTGTGTTTTACAGTTGATCAAGTCCGTCCCCCTTCATATGTAAAACCAACTATCCTGCAGTTTTGTGTGAATGACTTTACCTGGGGTGTCAGACAACCAGACATCTTTTTCCCCATTAGTCTTGTGTTAGAAAAGCAACAGCCTTTGAGATCTGCTGATGGGCCTCGATTGGGATTTGGACCAGTCTCGCTTGTCACTTGCTAACATCACAGGCCAGTTTTGGCAAAGCAACAGAGCAGTGTCATTAAGGTAATCCAAGCGGTCGCCGTGGTTACCCTGAAACTTGCTGCCTAGATGTATGCCCTGCTTTCGTTGCCATAGTAACAGCATGGTTGACCTTGGAGGTGTGACATCCTGCTGCTAGCAGAGGTAGAGGAGCGTCTACCATGTTTGAAGATATGGTTCAGGAAATTCAGTGAGTAGTCTTTTCTCAACTTCTTTCTTTCTTTTTTCTTTATTTCTGTCTTTTTTCTTTATTTCTGTTTTTTTTCTTCCTTTCTTTCTTTTTTCTTTCTTTCTTTACCCTTACCCTGCTCTGTTCTTCCCCATTTCCCTAACTGTCCCCCTCCCTATATCCCTGGAGAGAATTAATACAGGCAGTCAGCTGGTTCCTCCTCCTCTCCTGTCTCCCCCTCCTCTCTCTAAATCTCTACCAGCACCTCCTCCTCTTCACCCCACCCTTCAGCTCACTGACAGGAAGCAGGAGGCAACCTTGCCTCGTCCTACATGACTGAGAGCTGAGCCGTAGCTGTGTGTGAATGTGTTGTCAGTTTTTTTGTTTTCTTAGTTTTTTTTTTTTTTGGTTGGTTTTTTTGCAGGAGGATGTAGAGGGGTATATAACTGTGTGAATGTAAGACCTCATTTTCCCTCTGTGTTCCAGAAACTCTATATGTTTCCTGAAAATCATTTGTACATTGACAGACATGTGAGTGTGAGTAACTGTATCTCTGTGAGCAGGAGACAGCTCACTTTACTGTAAAAATGAGTGGAGGGCAACACAGCTGAGTTGTCTTTATCTCTTCCTTTCGCCCTCGCTTTTTTTCATCTTTTTTCCCCTCTCCTGTGTTTGCACAGTAGAGAAAAGCTGTGTGGACTATGTGTGTGCACATGGCTGTTTGGAGAAGAGGGTAGTGTGTGTGCCCTCAGCATGTGTGTGTGATGTGAATGGGGCTTGTAGTTTGGAGGAGTATCAGCAGAGAGGAGTAGAACAGGGGATCCAGCTGTGGATCTGTCAGTTAGTCAGGGAGGATGGTGCAGCGCTTCAGTCTTCGTAGACAATACTCAAAGGTAAGCTCTCAATACACACATGCAAAAAAACCTGTTTGTTTCTTCTTGTCTTGCTGTCAGTTGATTGCACACTTGCATTCATTTTATTTTTATGTGTAGATAATTGTTCTTGTATGTAGTTTTCTTTGATTTTATCCCTCTTTTAGCTACTTTAATGCCAAATAGTGGTGCCTTTTCTGTTTTATGAGAGATCTGAATATGTTTGGTCAGAACAGCAGTCAAAATAGTGAAACTTGGTTGTCATGTAAAATGGGATGCATAATAACCAGCTAAACTTTAAGGCAATAGCATTGGTTTTACCAGTTACTTTTTTCTTTAGATAAACTTTGCTATAGTCCATATCATACAGTGTGTGATCTGTCTTCTCAGTTTATCTCAGGTCTTGTTAAACAGTAACTCCTGCCAGAGCACTAAGAGCGGTAGCCTACGGGATCGATTCAAGCCCTCACCAAGGGATGTAATTACTGTAAACATTATGTGTGATTATTTATGATTACAGAGCATTTATGAGATGCTTTTAATAACTATCTGCTTAACTACCTTTGAAAATGGTCCCCCGGTGGTTATTTGGGTGAAGAGAGTGAATACGTTGTGTTGAAACTCAGTATTAGTTCTGTTTAATGCCTGCTGTTCTGCAGCTGGTGCTCAGCCTGTGGTATTAATTACGACTAGCTGCTGATTAATTGATTGGATGACTGCTCCCTCCCTGTTCATTTTTAGCTCCATGTGATGTTGGCTGGAGATCTATCTGCCTAAAAGCTTCTGTATGTGGTGCACATGCATAGACACACTATAGTCTTGTATATTTTCTTTCCTCAGAGATGGAAGAATAAAGCAGGAACAAAAGCAGACAGTGTGAGTTGCTGCAGGGTGCAAAATGTTTAGTGTCTGGATGTTAGGACCAGAGATGCTGAGGTTCAGGGGAGAATGCTCTGGTGGGACATGAGCTACTGAACTGCAATGAAACACAAGCCAAACCTTTAGGGTAGCCCCCTCATACCATAACAGACCGAGACTGACAGAGACTGAAGCAGTGTTTGTCTTTAGCAGTCTGAATGTCCTTCAGGGCTGTCTGCAAGTTGTCCCTTTTAAAACTGGGTTGATGGGAATTATTGGAAAACAGGGGGTTGGGAAGGTGACCTCTTCTTTTCTTCAAGTAACATCGCAACAGGGCTGCCTGTCTTTTTGTTAATCCTTTGCCGTTTATTGCGATCTCTGTATTTCTGTAATCATTTTAGAGATAGCGTGATCTTTTGCAGGATTCCTCAAAACAAAATGCATTAAATCTTTTTTTTTTTGTTTTATAGAACAATAAAATAAATGATTTCACTACAAGGTTTGCTGCTGAGCACTGTGTGTAGACCAAAACAAAGTGTGTAAAAAGCCACACTTCTTAAGTCTGTTACTTACTACACGAGAAGTGAAGACTATTTTCTTGTTTTTGAGGCCATGAGAACAAAAAAACGCCATTTTGTTCTCACAGACATGGTTAAGCACTTCTTGCAGCCTGTTCTCAATGCATCAGCTGGACAGACTTTCTTCTTGGGGGGCTCCGATCAGCTGATCGAGGTGATTAGAAACTATGAAGATGTAAACATATGTGGCATTTAAAACACAAATCCCATTGTGACCATAATCTCACCCTTCCACAGACTAAACCTCTCAATAAATATGAAATTACAGAGTCAATTGTTCAATGCTTACAGAAAATACAGGCCTCGCCCCTGCAGTAATTCCCGCCCCGTCGCAGACAAAGCTTCTTGTGGAGTATGAATTGACCAGACCTAATCAAACTTTTTTCTTGTTAAAGCAATCTTGAGAACAAAAACAAAGTTCTCGCTCTTTGTGGAGTAACAAGCTTACCCTCACTCACCTCCTCTACAAATGCAAAATGCAAACACACTAAGCAAAACACTATCACCACTTTCTAGAAAGTAACTTATAACGTTTATATTGTCACTTAAAGTAGCAGACGAGATAGCTTCAAGGCAAACTCTAGCTTCTTCGGTTCTGGCAGTGCTTTCCACTTCAGAAATAGAAGATATTGACTCCCTTGAAGCCCTTGAGAGATAACTGTTCTCTCTCTGGATCCAGGATCCTTCTCACAAAGTCTCAACAGATGTGCACATCTGTGGTGTTTCTTTAGTTCCAAAATGTTTGCGCTTTAAAATAAAGGCGGTACTGCTTCTTCTTTTTTAATTTTATTTTAACAGTGACTGGGAATGTGCATACACAAAGCTACGTACGTACAAAGATTGTCAATAACTAACACAAGGTCACTGTTAATTTGGTTCTGTCCCTTTCATTGACTGTATATAAAAAGATGGACGGAGCCTCCGTGACGTCACCCGTAGATTTCTGAAGAGCTGAATTGAAGCTCGGTGGGCGGTTCCTACCATCGCCATCTTGGCAGGGTCATGCGTGTCGTCTCACCCGGAAAATCCAATTGCAAAAAATTAGAGCTGAAAGGGGCGCTGTGAGCATGGTGTGGATGGTTGACATCGAGCGACCTCCAAGCTGCCTTTAGCTAAGAGCTAATCGAGCTCACCTGGAGCTAACAGGAGTTAACCAGCTAACGGAGGTAAGCGAGCTAAAGCTAACTTGAAGTGGAAGATCGGGGTACCTGTCAATCAAAAGGACACACCCCTAAATACGCTGAATTTCGAGATTAAATTACTTTTAAATGGGCGAGTTAGAAAAAGATTCACTCCCCCACAGTTGTCATGAAGGTAAACCTGACCTATTAAACTGAAAATGGATTTTTGTACCAGGCTTCAAATATGTTTCATTTCATTTCATTTCTGCTGTCAAGTTGGTCTTTTTAACATTGGAGTCTTTGGAGATTTGCTCAGTTTTGCAGCCAGCCCCTTTCGGATGAGGGGGGAACTGCAGTTTTATGCACTTCTGCATAGGCTTCACTTTTAACCGCCAGAGGTTGCCGTTTTTTTTTTTTTTTTCCTTTTTTTTTTGGTTAGGTAACAACTTTTTTTTTTTTCCCAACAACCGTTGTTTCTTTAGAGGTAATATCAGATACTGTCATTTGAAAACGTGTGTGGTGTGGCTCGCTTGCTGGAGCCTTTTATAGGGTGGGATGGCCGAGAGAGGAGTTGGGAATTCACCTGACCTCACATGAACTTACATGAATGCTTAGCTGAAATTACTGGTAGACACAAAGCTGGAGATTAACAAAGAGACTGTGTGATTCATGCTATAATCTATATAAAATTACACCTCTAGTTCTTTGCATAGCAATTTTCTAAAATTCTTTCAATCCAGAAATGATAAATTTCTGCTTAATGGCCCCCTCACTTGTTTGGCTTGATGGTTTTTTTTGTTTTGTTTTGTTTTGTGTTTTTTTAATATTTAATTCATTCACTCATTCACTCATTCATTATCCAAACCGCTTAGTCCGATTAAGGGTCACGGGAAGCTGGACAGGGCCTGGACAGGTCGCTCACACAGAGAGACACACAACCATTCACGCTCACACCCACTCCTATGGGCAATTTACAGTAACCAATTAACCTAATATACATGTATTTGGACGGTGGGAGGAAGCCGGAGTACCTGGAGAGAACCCAAACATACACGGGGAGAACATGCACACTCCTCACAGAAAGGCCACCACTCAAGCCTCCCCCCCCCAGCTGAGGATCAAACCAGCAACCTTCTTGTTGTGAGGCCACAGTGCTAACCACTATGCCACCGTGCAGCCCGTTTTTAATATTTAGTCAAATTATTTTATTGTTTTATTTTTTTCCAAGTTTAATATCTAATAGAGCTGAAAAAATTGTAATTTGAAAGTTGAGATTGTTTTCATTACATAGTCCTATGTAACTTTTAAAGCAACAGAACTTAAGCTATAAGAACTATGATTGTGTAAAAATCTCCATGTGTGTTCAGTGTGGTTGATGTCAAAGTCAGCCAATCTGAACAGTGGAGAAAAAAACATGACATTCAAGGGTTCTTGGTCCTCTTTTACCTCCAACTTCCTGAGAATTGGTTCCATTCCATTCAATGCAGCTTTATTTATATCACACCATTTCACAAAGAAGTCATCTGAGGGCACTTTACAGACTGAATGAATTCAAGCCAATTCATTGTAATCAATCAGTGTTTATGCAAGCAAATCCATTTAATAATAGCTTATGTGAAAGGAGAAGTGTCACTTCTTTTCTTTCTCGCCCTCTTTCTTTCTCTTTTGGGATAGTGTTTTTGCTGATGGAATCAAGTGTTCTTTAATTAGCTAATTCCATACCAGGGACTAAGTTATTTTTATATCTGTGCCACTGAACAAACCTTGATCTTATGGGTTTTGTTTTTTTTTTTAAATTATGATCTCTTTGGATCTGCTTCATCACAATTCACCGGCCATGTGCCATCGTTCCAATACTCTTTCATCCATGGCCTAATATAGACAAAGACCGTCTTTGCTTCAAGAAAACTTTGCCCTCTGACTCTCACAGAAGAGGTCTGAAGACCTGAATTTTCTCACTATGATCTACGAAGCTTCTGATGAGTAAATAAGATCCTTCTGAATGTCAACACTGAATGAACACAGCTTCAGTGGATTGAAGCACACCTCAGAGAAATAATGAATTTTTAATAAGATGACACCATAGTTAATGTAAAAAATGTGCTTGGTTTTTAAAAAGTGATACTAGAAACACAACTTTATATATGTGGAGTGATGTGGAGGCTTTTTGGCATCATTGCTTGTCTGTGGGGAAAAATACAAAATTCCAAGATGGAGTTTGTATCTCTCAGATGTATAACTATGTATTTAGAGTATGATTGTTTTTTGACATCATACTTTATTTATTAAAGCATTTCACATTCAGACTCATCTATGAAGAATTCAGTGTGTTTTTGTATTAGTGTGGTGACCCTGTAAGGGAGCAGTATGACAAAGTGTCAGTGGGAGGGATGATTTGAACATTACCTGGTCCCTCAGGCTTGTTCTGTCCTCTTTAGTT